>NW_020897725.1:8538862-8686367 GCF_003984885.1 Neopelma chrysocephalum | reverse complement strand
ATCCTTGTGGGTCTCTTCCAACTCGGCTCATTCTGTGATTCTGTGATCTAGACTGCAAATGGATCAGTGCAGAGACATCTGAGAACTGTAAAACTTACCCCTGCTAAGAAGAGAAGGAGGAAAAATCAGGGATGAATAAAGGAGTGAGAAACACATATTCATGTATCCAACAGGGATGGGAAGAAACAGAGATGAGGAAGACGCAGCTTTGCTGCAGCTCTACCCACACAGCTTTACGTGACTGATCTACACTCCCTTACAGTATGGTTATGGTATATTTTACAGTATACATTGACTTTTAATTTTTCTGTGCAGGTTTTCACAGCCTTTCCTTCCTCCTGTGACTTTTACTACCCAAGAAGGGAGAGAGGCGGAACGAAAAGCTGCAAACCGAAGGGAGTGTGGGTGTGAGGGGGTTTATGTGTGCTTTAGTTTTGAAGCTTTGGCCTGAAAAGAGATATTTTTGTTAACAGACTACAAAAGATGGATGATTTGCTGTGCTGAAAGAGTTAGAAACTCCTGCAACGTCAACACAGTTCATTGAAAGTTAAGAGGGGGCGTGTTATTTTTAGGTGCTAAGTAATTCACAACATTTTGTGTTTAAAATAAAATATTCATCTGTATCATTATGAGTCATCTTTGTTCAGATAGTTTACTAAAATATTCTCCTTATGTAATACTATCATCCAACATGCCTGAGATCTCTATTTTATTTTAAAGTTGATGTACAACAGAAAGTCTACAGAAATATTTGTGTTTTTAAGGTTAATGGCAAAGTGAAACAATATTTCAGGTATAGTCACTATTAACAAGTTGTAAAATGTTGACTTCTCTTGCTGTATTTTTAAATATTCTGTGTCTTTTCTATTATTATTTTTCTTCTGCAGTTTATGTGCTGTACGCCTGCAGCCAGGAACATGTGTTTCCAATTATCTGAGCTTTCCATACCAGTTTTGCGTTCAATAGCGACTTTTTTTTAAGGTACAGCTCCTCCTCCCACAGAAGTTAATATTCCTCTCCTTTTTCACACAGCTAACAGCAGTGGCTCTTGATTTCAGTCTTATTTTAGAAATCATTTGATTTGGAGCTCCCCCAGACAAGAACATTATTTTCTTCTAAACTTCTTGTACTTTTTACGAGAGAAAACCAAGCTTTCATACTGAATGCATATGAACTGTTGAAGCAAGAGAGGGAAAACTGATGTCATCCAGCCTGCCTTGTAGGACATATTCTCTAGTTTCTTATACAGTGAAGAATCCAATTTGACCACTAGAGCCATAATGGTAAAAATATTATATTTTATCCCATCCTTAGAATTCATGCTTAGGCCTTACAAATGCTATCCCTGAATCATCTGAGCAACCTGTATCCAAGTAATGTGTTGTAAGGTCATAAACTGTGATTATGACAATTTTTACATGGAGAATTGAAGCAGATAGATGTTTGTGCCTCTGTACTGGCTTAGGACTAAAGCTTGCATTTGACTTTTCTGTGTGCAGTTCTGGAACCCACCATTTAAGAAGGATCTGACATGAAAATGGACCCCAATCTGAGGCATACTTCATCAAGGTAAGAGGCGTAGCCAGAGAGAGCCAGGCTGTGTTTTTCCTAAGCAGGAGTGGGGCAGTGTATGACTGGAGTAGGGTTGGTGCACATCCCTGCATCCTGCTTTAGGTTGGGATTAAACCAAAATACAACTAGAGAGGTCAGTTTAAAAGTGCCCTGGGATTTGTCAGTTGAAATGAAGTTTGTGTAGTTGACCAAGGCCAGCATAAAAGCTTGAACTCAGAATTATCCATGAATCCGCTTAATGAATCTTCATTAACAACTCAGTTTGCTTCCTAGGACTGGAGAGGGATCAGAAGGGGCAAGCCACTGGGGCAGAGGGTGGTTTGGGCCCCAGGCAGCAGAAAGGCTGGTCAGAAGGTGTTAAGGTGTTGGGAATAGGTTATAAACCCCTGGTCTTTAGTCACTGAGTAACCAAAGATTGAATAGGAGGTCACTCATCTGACCTCCATGTGAGAAAAAGGCACGATCCCTCATTTGTATGAGAAGGACCACGAGAGCACTGCTGAGTATCAAGACATGTGGGTACCTCCTTCTGAAATACAAACCCAGTGAGGCAGTGTGTGCAGCAGTTAAAAGGTAGGAAAGCAAGATGTTTAACCCAAGAAAAGTTACTCAGAAAGGGGATTATTTCATATTTGCTGTTGCATGATCTTCCTCCATGGACATACTGTGTGGCCCTGAAACAGATGTGTGATCAGCATAATGCTCTGTTTGAAACCTCCAATGATAATGTGGCAAAGCACAAATGAGGGATCCTGGCTGAGCCAGGACGAGTGCTTCCACTGGTGAACACTCACAGAGGGACTCACAGCAAGTGAGAGTGGGATGAAGGCAGACACCACCTCCCACAGAAGAACTGAAGGAACCTCTCCCAAGGAGAAGCCTAAAGCCAGAGTGTAAGCAGCCAGAACAGTGATGTGATGAAGAAAAATATGGAAATGAGACATCTGCAGAGCACATTCCTCTTTTAGGGAAGTGCTGCAGTCTCTCCGTGACAACGAGTCTCCTCTAATCGCTACTTCTCCCCAAGAACCTCTCTGGTGATGGTCCCAGGCATACTGAGGGACAGTAGTGGAGAACAGGCACTGCAGCCCTTCTGAGCACGGGATACAGCACTTTCTGGCTCATTGGATCTAACAGAGGCAACCCCACTACCCACGTTGTCCTAGTTTCACCCTGCAAAAAGTCACATCTTTCTGCAGCAGTCCCAACCTTCTGCTGGACCATCTCCTGCTCATCTGAATACTTCAGGGCCACAACAGAGCAGGCTTCTATTTTACTGTTCTGCTTTGTTTCTCAGTCTCATTTCCTCATCAGCATTTGAGGGTTTCGATTTTGACAACACACACATATGCATTTGCATAAAAATCGAACGGCCAATGAATTACAGTTGGGGGGAAAAAATTTGATTTGAGTTTATTGTCCTCTTTGTAGATGTGTTGCCATGATGGCCATCACCTATTTCCAAAAGCTGTAAACAGAATTAGAAATAACATCTTTTTCCCAGTGGCCTTTCATTTTGTGGACCCCTCTAAAGCTCCCTAGCCTATTAACTCTTGTACACAGCCTCTGCTGTATACAGATATACAGTGCTTTAAGCATATGAAGTTTGCAGTATTTATAACAGTGTTGACTCTCACATGTCTATGACAAGTCTCATGGCACCCATCCATACTTTTAAATGCTCAGCTCCTTGTGATAAGGGATTGACAAGAAATGTAGCACTAATTTTTATGTGTACATTTAGTGTTCATTTATAAAAAATGCTTAAAATAATTGCTCACATGACTTCCAAAGACTCAGATCATGAGAAGCTTTTCTTTTCTAAAAAAATCCCATAATAGCTAAACTGATCTGGTGATCAACTGGGGTTTGTCATAGTGTTTATAAATCTCTGGAATTCATGAGTTCTGTTTGTCATTCAACTTTTCTGCAACAAACCAATGACAACAAATTGAGAAGGTATCTTTTTCAACTATTTTTATAAAGGAAACTAGGGAAAACTTTGGTGACAAAGGAACAATGAGCCTGGTGAGATGCTCACAACATGTCCAAGGTGTCCTTCCAACTCAGCCCTTTCAGCACAACTGATGATCTGGGAAACTATAGAGAATGATGCAGAGAGACTCAGAAATTCAGATTTCCCTACACAACAGCATTTTGTTGCTACCTGGGTCCATGGTGCATAACTCAACTTATAGTAGTCTCTCAATGTTATCTGGAGTCTCCATATATCTCTGGCAAATGATGAAGCCAGCAGCTATGCTCACACCATAGGGACATCTTCAGGTAGCATTTGTCTTCTTTAGTACCCTTAACTGTATATTTCTATACAGTATTTTTTGAGCAGAGCTCATTCAAAAATAATTGTTTGGACATGTCTTTGGTTTCCTCTTTTCACATGCCACATTGGTAAAAAAGAATAGGGGAGAAAAAGAGGTCTATGAAAAAATTCCCCTTTTTTGTCATTGCAACAAGGAACAATGAATGAAAAGGAGAGGAAAAAGAAGGAAATGCTTTAATGTTTTGGTTTTTTTCCTATTTTAAAAAAGAAAACTTCAAATACAGTTAGAAATGAAACATGCACAGCCTCCTGCGCATTGATGCAGCCTGTAGCTACCACCAAGGGTCAAGTGCTTCTTGTCAAGGCAGTTTCTAATGCCCAGACCTTTTCGTAACGTCAAGAGGTGCTATTTGCTTAATAAATGTACAAACATGTCGTTAAACCTGTTAGAACACAGCTTCTGCTGTATCTCAGTGAATGAACAGTGGGGAAAGTGGCAATGTTTCTTGGGTAATGTAAGAGCACATGGTTTGCTGCTGGATGGAGGGGGCTTGGTGCTTTTCCTAGTGCAACATTGCCAGCAGGGATGCTGATCTCAAAAGTAAACCTTCTTGCCTGCTCATTTAGGAAGGAGGGGACTAGTAATAAAAGTGGCAGGGATTTCCAAGCAAATGTTAAAATTGAAAGCCAGTGCACAAAGAGATATGTTTTGTAGCGCAGCAAGAATTCTCTAAACCAGTTAATTACAGAAGTTTTTCAAGAAAAATAGTGTTTATAGCTTATGGTAAGTTGTGTCAGTGTTTATGAAATCCTTTTGGATAGTGTTTTCTACTCATTTTCCCTAATGTTTGCTAAGTCTTAGCATATGTTGTTATAAATCCAGATAGAGTCACAGTGTGATTAGGGAACTTTGTTTAGCGTGCCACAGTGTTTCTCTGGCATCCAGTTTTTGGTAGCTACTGAGAGAGAGGTCTGGAATGGCTGAGTGCACAGGGCTGGCCATGCTCTAAATGGAAAGTAAATTAGTTTCATGTGAATATATTAAGTCATTCTTTTCAAGAAAGTAAAGCCTCCGGGTGACTGAAGGGTGGAGAATGACAAAACTGGGATCTGCGATTTCTGTCTCCAAAAGTTTTAATTATTCTGTTGAAGTCTTCTCAAATCCAGTAAGTAGGGTGGTGAAGATTAAAGAAGTGATCTTTATTTCAAATCTATGCTGGAAAAAAAAATCCTGACTATTATAATGATAAGATTTGTCATTGAAACATGAAAAATAACAGAGCTTGGGGCCTCATAGGTTAATGATAACATTCTCAAGAATTTTGTTCACAATCTCAATAATGATTTCATGTGCTTTATCTTTCACATACATAGATAAACCCTTTTAATCTTTAATTAACTGATTTGGCCTAATTTCGTAGCTGTAGAGTTCTTCATGGAAGAAGTGAGAATTTCACTATCAGCTATAAAAATACACAAAGCTACATCCTGGGGTTATATAGCAAGTGATCAGAAAGCTCAGATGCTGCAGGTACATGAAGGGTGGATGTGGTAGAGGGTTTTTTTCAATTTAAAAGCAAGTATCTTGACATCTGTACTGAGTAAGGCCACTGGCTTTTTTTTTCCTCAGGTGATGGGGGATTTTTTGCAGCTGCTGTGCCCTTTCAAGACTCTTTATCCACTTTTTAGCTTCCATAACTCTGCTGGCCTGAGTTTGAAGTCTTCTCTCTACTTTGTTTCTACTGAAATGTTTCTGTATGGTTTATTATTGTCAGCTTCATCATTTTGCCCACCATGCTGTTCCTGTTCTCCCTTGTAGCAAGACTGACAATAACAACTTTCTGTAGAGTTTTTCAGCAAAAATTTCTCATCAAATGAAACTTCTCTCAATTAGCACAACCTTTTTTTCAACTTATTTTTTAACTAGAAAAATGGAAAAGTATTATACTTTTTGTGGTTCTGCATGGAAGTTGTTGGAGACATTTTATAAACTGATAGTTTTCCATTGAATATACCAGTTAATATTTTTAACCCCCTTGAAATTTTTCTAGACAAACAAAACAGTTTTACAGCAAGCACTTGCTCTTCTGCTTACAGCCTATTGAAGGTGCCTGGGGGATGCTGGTCTTTTTAATTACTGCTTTACCCCCTCTCACCTTGACCTAACTGTGCCCTGCTAGGGAATGTTTGCCTACCTCTAACTGATTTACAGCAGATGTTAGTGGTAATAAATTATATCCCACTTCCCCCAGCTCCCTTTTTTTTCTAGAGCTGCTTGAATGTTTTCAAATGAAAAGTCTCTCAACCCTAAAAGGCTTTTTATTTTCCAAAATGCATATTTTGAAGGTTTATGTATATTTTCTCTTCCCCCCCCCCCCAGTTACTCTGAAAAGCAAAGGCTGCATTTTATTCCCTTTCTTTATTTTTGCTTTCCTTTTGCTACTGGAAAGAATGGCACTAAGGGGAAAATACAAGAAAAGGAAAGGTGAAAAATACCGTGACAACAGAAGAACTTCTATGGAAAAAAGTGAATAACTGAAATAGCTCACTGGCAGAGCACATGGAACAAGAAAAAAAAAAGTTCAACCCTGACATGTTTTAATTTTTCCCTGTTTTTCCACCAGTTCCCTCTTGACATTACCAAGCAACCATTTGGTCCTTGTTTCATGAAGCACGTGCTAGGCCAGGCAGATGACTTCATGCCTCTCAAGTCAAGCATTTGTTCTACCAGCTCTTTGCACAGATGTAGCTGCCAGAGCTCCAACCATGCTCACAGGAACCAACCTCCATCACCAGCCTCATGCTTCCTAAGAAGTAGCAGGAGAGTGACTGGGAACATGAGGGCCCAACTTGAAAGATATTTCCTGAGTCAGAATTAGACTGGAGACCAGAAGAGAGTTCCTGAGGCAGAGATGCCTCCAAATCCCCATTTTCCACCCCAGTTCTGCTGCCAGGCTCCCTGCAGTGTTGCTTGGCCATCACAACCTAACTCCACAGAGCAGGTATAATGTCCAAGCCTGGCCCCTTCCAGGGAATGCTGTAACCAGTGTTGGTTTGCCAGAGCTTCTGTCCATGACATTATAAACAGAAACACCCTGTAAGTAGTAGAAGGTGCTGAAGGAAGCCTTTTCCTATAGTGCTCCTATTTTGTTCCTAGCAGGGACCTTAATATAATGATACAGGTTAATATTACATGTGAGACTTACACTAAGGCTATTTCAGATGAGCTAATTGCCAATGCCTTAAGTGAGGGCACCAGTTGGTGGATATTACCTCTGTTTCTAATTATGTCTACCAGCAAATTGCAAAGTGAAATTCATGGCACTAATTTTATTTATTTATTTATTTATTTATTTCTATAAAATCCTAGAAGAACCAGAAAATCTGGAGACATGATGTTTTCTTTTCAACTTGCTTTAGGCAGGACTCTCCCAAAAAGTCAATTTTCAGGGAGAAGAAACATTTTTGGAAGTGGGCCCTTTCCTTAGGAGTCTGTAACCTCTAAAAAGCAGAGAAGCCTGCAACTGTCCTCCTACAGAAAGCACAGTGAAGTCCCTCCCCATCCTGCAAACATGCAGGGGCTTAATTGCGTGTGTGTGCGTGCTCATAATCCTATGAATTTAAATTTGGCAACTCTCATGTAAACTTCACTTTATTAATTACATCTGTGGGAGCAAAGGGTCAGCTCTATGAAATATTATTGCTTCTGCTTGCTTTTGTAACTAGCTAAGAGCTTTACATTAATATTGTAACCAAGTTACACCATATAAAAGAAATAAATTAAGACACAAGACACAAAGAGCAAAGTCTATATTATGAAAACAACCAACCAAACACGCTTCATCTTAATTTTACCAGGAACTGAAGAGTTTGTTCCTCACTTCATGGAATCATACAATGGTTTGGGTTGGAAGAGGCCTTAAAGATCTCTTCAGTTCCAGCCCCTCTGCCATGGAACCAAATTCCTTGACAAAATGGCATAAAAGGAGTTTCCAAACTCCCCCTGTTACTTTAAGTAGTCTCTCCCTATAATTTCTAAGGGGGATGTGCAGGTGTTCGTGTGTCCCCACTGCATCATCCCTGGAGTAAACCATGGCAGCCAGCCATACAAATCTTGTGTTACAGCAAAAGAGAGGTGGAAAAAACCTGGGTAAAACTAATTCGGGACTACCAGGTAGCCACAGTCAGTGGCACACAGGAGTTCAGGCAGGTTGCCCTGCTGTTTCAGGGCCCAGAGTGCATCTCCTTCTCAGATGAGGAAAATCATCCACTTTTTAACCAAAACATCACTGTGTAGAAATCAAGGGAGGAAAAAATCCTCGCCAGAGCACTGAGAGAAGGAGAGGGCAGGGTTGATCACAGGACTGCTGCTCAGACTTCTGAGCACTCAGGCTTTGGAGCCCCCAGGGCAGCTTGTGTTTCCAGGCGTCTCACACCGCAGATCTGATTTCAGGCTCAGCCACGGGCAGGCAATGGGTTAACGGGGGACGCAGCACGTTAACTGTATCTGTGGAGATTATGGCATGTTTATCCAGTGTTCAGATTTCCTGTCTGAGTGTTTGGATTTCCTGAAATCCCTGCTATCAGCCCAAGTGCTGTCCACTGAGCAGATCTTTTTTTTCTCTCTCTTTTTTTTTTTTTTCCCCCCCTTTTTTTTTTTAACTTTGCTCACATGGTAGGTTTTCCTTCCTGCTCTCTTTCCAGTTGTAGTGCCTGTGTCTCCTCACCGGTCAGGACATTTATGGATGCAGATCAACACTCTTAGACTCCAGAACTCTGAGGATTGCCGTACACTGGATTTCCTTTCTATTATTATTATTTTATTTCAGTTTATTTTATCATTTTGTGGCAAGAAAACCTGAAGAAACATGCTCTTTTTCAGCTGCCCATGGGAAGATACGTTTTAGTCTGAGATGGAATAATGGCCTTAGGCTTGAGGAGCAAATCTGGAATGGGAATTCAGACTGCACACGTCCTGGTGAGTTACAGCGCGTCGGGGCTGAGAGTGGCTGGTAACGAGCAGCACAGACAGGGACAAAGGCTGAGCCCGTCCATTCAATGTGGCTGCAGAGCAAACTGCAAAAAGCAGATGAGTGAAAGCTGAAGTCAGAACTTTTTCCAAAAGAAACAACTGAAGTCCATTTTTAGTTCCTAAAAATACACGCTGCTCTACATCCCAGACAATGCCTAGGTAGCAAAATGCGTAAGGCCAGAATCTGCGAGTCCTTATTCATGTAAGTAACTTTTACTCTCATAAACAACCTCAGTGGCTTTAAAATGAGCTCGTGTAAGAAAGGACTTGCAGAATAGGGCCCACTTTGTAAATTGCAATGTCTCACTCAGCAAAAATTAATCTGCAAAGTAAAATGAGCATTTTCTGAGTGTCTTTGCATGTTTCCTTGGCCTTTTATGTTTTATTGTTGATCTAGATTTACGTTTTAAGAAGAAACTATGTGCCAACTATTTGTCCTATTGTCTCTTAAATAAGTTTGCAGTAGGAGTGACAACCGTATTCTCATGCAGCAACGTTCCGGGAGGTCAGGAAGGGGCTTTCTCTTGTTGGAGGGAAAATGCTGAGTGCTGTGCTGCTCTGAATGAACTGGAAAGCTGCACTCAGACATGGGGCTTGGCTTAGCTAAGGTTTTAGCTTCATTTTTGGAATGTGAGAGTTCATGATGGCATTATCAGCCTTAGGTGGTTTCAGTTAACCACAGTCATAAATGCAATGAGTTGATCAGTCTCTAAATAACTGACTCCGAATTTGAAAAGAAAAAAATCTTCTTTTCAGGCCTCTTTCAAGCAGATATCATTGTTGGCACCCATGGAAATGTTGCTGGAGTAAGATGTGGAAGATAAAGCATCATCACTGTTGCAACTTTTGTTCTGTCCCATAGCTAGAGGCTGTGGTTGTGCTGAACATTCCTGAGCTGCTCATTGGAGCCAGTCCAGGGATTTGATTCTCTAATTGTAAGGGAAAAGTTTGATTCAGACCTTGCTTAGATGTGAGGAAACATCTATAGGAAAACCAGCTTTCCATAGTAATTTTACTTTAGCTCTGATTTTCCTTAGACTATTTAGTAAGTCCTGAACTCTAGTGTATGATACTGCATGTCAAACAAGAGACTTTAATATTTAAATTTTGGGGGTTTAGTAGGACAGAATACTTTCCTTTTTTATATACCAATAAAGGGAAAGCACCATTTTCCAAATTCTTTGCAAAGTTTCCAGATCTGAAGTTTTAAACTAATTGCCTGATGTGCCAGCTTTCCGTACAACCCTTTGAATGTGATCCTGCTGCTCATCTTCAGGGTTTACTTTGCTATCAGAGGAAAGTTTACGACACCAGCCAGACCAAACTCATGTCTTGTCTGCCTGGGAGCCTTCAGGAATTCATTTTAATCATTAACATGGGGCAACACTGAATCTGATCGCATTTTATGCATTGAAAGGTCAGTTCTTCCCGTGTATGTAGGTTGTACTCTCACTGTAGTGAATTGACTGTCCAAAATGAAAGGAGGGCCAAGGAGTGCCTCACTGAGTTACACTGGACTTGCCTTGTGGTTAACATGCAATTTGGTGGTCTGTGGTCATGGATGCGACCAAACTGGCTGTAGCAGAAATGTGCCCCTCTCAAAGCTGGAAGAAGAGTCAAATATCTGTCACCAATGATCCATGAAATGCAGAAAATACAGAGTACAGATGAGGAGTCAGGGGAAATATAAATACTCATCTAGGTCTACCCAAATTTCCCATCTTTGGAAATTTTGTTGGCTTTCTGGTGAGCAAGATGCTTGGGACTGGTCTGGTTGTGGGGCTTTACCCCCTTTTCTGCAGAGCTGTCAGAACTTTTCTGGTTTCAGCCAGGTTGGGAATGCTGTGGGAATAGTTTTTCTGGTGGTATTTTGGTATTTCCTCTTCTGCTCACACCCAGAGCAGGAAGTGCAGAAGCACAACCTTCAGCTCATTGTGTACGTGTTTCTTTTTATAAACCTGAATTCTCTGCCTGCCCCTCTCTTTTTTTTCTTTTCCCCTGAGAGCCCTCACATAGGATTAAGTTTCTGTTTGATTTAGACTGAGAATTTTTTGTCTTTTCACAAAACTATACCAAGCACTAAGTAGTTGCTTAATAGTTCCTTAATAAGTGATTATCATATTAGTTTTTAATTATCTAAGTGCTATATTCCCAATCAGCTACCCACAGCCAATAACGTTAATGTAACATTATCCCCCAGTAGGTGCTTCTGCTGAACCTTCAGCAGCATGAGGACTAACTGGTCACCAAGACCTACCTACTCAGTTGCCCATGAAAAAATTCTGCAAAAGGTCTTTTTTTTTTTGTAACCCACCACAACCATTAAACTCTGTAAGATTAGACTTTTCATGCTTTAATGTTCCTTCCCTCACTCATTTTCTTTTTCTGCATCAGTGAGGAGGTTCAGCTCATACGCCCTCACTCCATGTGTCCAACTCACTCACCATCAGAGCTGCCAGTGTTCCTGACTTTCTTGCTGTTGTTGGCAAGTATGGATAAACAATTTTGACAGGTACAGAGTCCTGCAGAGCTAACTTCATACACACAGTGATGTTTCACTGCTGAGATGATAAATGGACCAGAGGAACTAAACCACTTTCTCCAAAAATGTTCCCCACATCCAAAGCTTTTAACCCCACCTTTTTATGCAGTTTTCCACAAAAAGCAAAGGATTCAATTTTGTTTCATACCTGAGAAAGCAGATCACATTTAGATTGCAGTTTTTGCCTCAAGAATCTCTTAGCCACCTTGTATTGTCTTTAATCTGCCATTTTATAAACGAAAATAAAATTAACATGGATCTTAAAGGTGGCCCATGGCAAAATAATTATCTCTATTTGCACTTGGGTCCACTCTCAGGAACGCTACATGAACAGCTCTGCCAGTTGTGTTTGGCAACTGTCCCCATGTTGGATTCTGTTAGTAAGACAATTTGCTCTTCAGCATCATAGTCCTCAAAAATGCAAGGAAATGCAAGCAAAGGGAAGTTAATTTACTTCACTAAAACCCTCTGTAATTTAAGAAGATTTAAGTAGAGGCAATGGAATTACTGAGGGGATTTGAGTTCTGTGTTCGTTTTGGGGTGTTTCTTTTTTCATAGCTGTTGGCTCCAAGTCTCTCTCTTGGGCTTTGGGGAGTTGCAGTGCTCCAGGGAGAAGGCACAAGGAGAGGGAGGGAAACAACTGTGGGCCATTATTTCAGAGACTGATTAGCAGCAGGGCTCCGCCTAGACCACACATTGCTCCTCCCATGTGGCACCCACAAGCCAAGCTCCATCCATGCTGAAGAGAGCGAGATGTGAAACTTCTTGCTCAGTCCCCCTGAACCCCAATGGTGCATTCAGCCCCGCCAAGTGATGCTTTTAGTGTGTCCTCCTCTATCTTGACTGGAGTTAACAAAATCCATCTGTCTCTGTGAGTCAGCAGAAAAGTATTCGGTTTTTATAAGAGTTAAGGGACATGGGATAGGGCAATGTCAAAGCACAGAAGTCTTCCCCAGCTTGGCTCTTGCACATCACACACAGAGAGAAGGTTGCATTTTCAGTTCCTATTCAGCAGACAAGCTGATTTACACTAGCACAGGACGTGGCCCATGGGGTACATGGCCACGGCTGCCGAACAAGACTCCTTTCATCAGCAAACAAAAGTGCAAATGGACATCAACCAGCACACACCATGATGTGTGGCAGTTTGGGAAAGTCAAAAGAAAACTCTATTTTCTTCTCATCAAAAGCAAAATGAGGAAGCCTCCCCTCTCCCCTTCCTCCCCCAACACTACCACCCTGGCTCAAGCGAGTTGATACGTAGGTATTTGTGTGGGGGTTTGTTCTCAGTGGTTAACCACATAACAATTTGAAGCATGTGGCTAAATCAAAAGAAACTGCCTTTAAACATTTGCAGGCTGTAATTGTGTTGGAGAGAGTGGAACCCCGGCTGGGGGCTGGTGGTCACCCTGGGGGCTGCAGCAGGAAGCCTTGAACATCCCACAGCAAGGTCCTGTGAAGAGGGGGAAAAAGCTGATTTTAAGTCTAAGAACTTCTTGACAATGCTCTGCAGCCAGGGTCAGATGTTCTGAACTCCTGTTTAGTGTCTTGGTGTGCCAGGGCAAAATGCCTGACAGGAAACAAAACAGAGGGAAGAGAGGTGGCAAAAAGAGGGAGAGTGTTCTGTCACACCACTTTCATAAATAAAGCCAGAGGAAAAAAAACAAATTGGAGAAGTTTTGCTGTGAAGCCGAGCATGCCTGAGACTGCTGTGTGATCCCTGGGGGAAGGAGTGAGAGGTGGGTGGTGTGTGTTGGAGAGCCAGGCTCTGGGGAGGAGGGCAAGGAACAACCGTGTTTGGGGGTGGTAAAATGCCTCATTAGAGCTCCTCCATCCCTCAAACTTGAATTTGTTGGACAGGGAGGAAAGACTAGAGAGAGATGTGGGATCAAGATGAGCAGTTGTGCTTGTGTAGGTAAAGATTCCAGCAACTGTGTGATGCCACGTTATCCCAGAACTGTGGAGCTAACGCTAACATCCAGTTTTAAAGCATTTTGGGCTTAAAGAAGACATAAAACTGAAGATTGCAACATTTCCGCATGGGAGAAGTTGTCCGTGAGACATTCTGCAAGTGGTTTGTGACTCTCTAAGGTCATGGGCTTTTAATTGCCATTTGATCCAGTGCATCCTCAGTCCATGATTAGGGAAGCCTTGGTTACACATGGACACAATCTGAAGTGATCATTGCACAAACAAAAGAGGGAAATAAATCTTCTTCACCCAGCTGCAAGCCTCACTTATAATTTAGTAGGTAAAAATACCACATCTGTACAATCACCAGAATGGTCCCTGATCTAGGAAAGTAAATTACTTTTGGAGTATGGCCTTAAGGTTGAAAACTCAACCTTATTTGGAGAAAAAGCAAATAAGGCCTTGCCAAATCCTCTCTCCTGGTTACAGTGACTGAGGCTGTAGCCTTGTGACACAGGGATTAGATGGGCTGGGACTGCAGTTAGAAATCTAGCTGTGCCCCAGGGTCCTGGAAGGACCTGCAACTCCATGCATCCCTCATATCGGTTCTCCAGTCTGAGGAGAAAAGAAATCAACTTTTAGTTAGTGGCTGAATGACACGCCTGGGATTGCCTCCTTCTAGCATGGAATTATGATGTAACCACAGGTAAATCACTGCAGGCACTACCTAGACCAGCAGCAGGAGCAGTGTGGCTGGCTCCCAGTTACTTTTTGTTCATCTCTGCAGGAGCCAAAAGGGAGCAGGTACGTCGGAAATGCAGGGCACATGGTTGATGTCCTTCTGAAAACTACGGTGGAAAGGAGAGGAGGGAGATGTCTCCTGCCATGGCTGGCACAGCTGCATGCCCTTTTTATAGCAGTTGGCCAAATGCCTAGAAATCAATTTTGTCCTGGCTAGAACTGCCAGACAGAGAGACAGCAGGACATTTCAGGTGCTAGGACAAGCCTTATGGTATCTAGATTCAGCATAACACCAAGCCCTTAGCATAGTGCTATGATTCTATATAGGAACATAAAACCACCTGAGCCAACACTTCAGGATCCTGTCTCCAGTAGTGGCTGACACATGTAGGATACAACAATTGAACAGGAAGAACATGCAGTGATATACCCCCAGATTATGGCCCTGGCTTTCCAGGATCTCATCTAGAGGATTTTCTGAGCCAGAGCTCATACTTAGGATGTGCTTGTCCTGCAGATATTAGCAACATGGATTTGTAAGCTTTTTCCTACTCAAGCTAATAGACATTTTAAGTATCAATTTAAAGAAGGCTTTTATGGGTACACAAGATTGGTAGACAAAGATGGGTAGACAAATTAATGGAAGGAATTTTGTCCTGAATTTACAGGTATTAAATCATTACTGACAGTGAGGGTACAATCCTAGTTTCCTAGCTGATTTATAGTAGTGTAACAAACTGAATTTTGTGGAAATATTTCAGTTTTATTTGTCAGTAAATAAGATTATGCCAGCACCATGGAAATCTAACACTTACTGTATCTAATTTAGCATGGAACTATATTGCTACTTTCCTTATGCATTAAAATTCAAGCAGTTCAGTAGTCACACAAATTAATATGCTTACTGATGTAATCATTTACATAATGGCATATTTGTCATAAAATGTGTAAGACTGCATTCTCTGCGCATGTAGGATACTTGCTCCATCCATCTGATAAGAGGCTGTAGTTGCACATCCTTTAATTATTATTTCAGCAGGTGTCCTTTTATTCCTGTTCATAATTAGTAGCCAAGTACTTAGCAAAGCTTGTCAGGATCAGAAATTTCTACAATTGAGTAGTTGTCTATATTCATGAACAAAGAGGACCTCTACCTTGGTAGAATAATTTCTGAAGATATTTTAAAATAATTAAGGTATTTAATACTAACAGGAACCATAATTCTACATTAAGTGTAGAGCTTTTGAATTATTATCAACCAGCAGGGTATAATTCCGATGTTACATTTGTCCTAAATTAATGTCACAATCTGATTCCAGATTTAATCAATGGTAAGACAGGTCTTAGCCAGAATCCTAGATCTCCCAGGTCATTTAAACCTCGTAATTTTTATTTCCTGTGTTTATGAATTTGGGGTTGAGAAGGAGCTATCACATTGTGCTATTGATCAGGATGAGGTTAAAATCGACTATCCAAGATGATCTACAACTGGTATTTGTTCTCACTACCTAGACAAATGGGATTTGGTTCAGTGGAAACATATTTCCTTACTATTGAGAATATTAGACTTAAAGGGCATCAGTAGCACAGGAACAAGGATAAAAAGGTGACTGTAAGTCATGTGCTGGAGCCATACAACAGCCTACCTGACACCTGGTCTGAATTACAGAAGTCTCTAGATGGTTGAGATTTATGTTTTTCTTCACAGAGTTCCTTGGAAGCTCAGAAGAGTAATTATGGTGTTTCCCCCACAGGGTGGTATATACATGTCTGCACAGGGTATATCACAAACTCCTACACTTCATCCCTTCCATTGCCTTTGAGCACAGAGAACAGCCTGGCTGTAAGGTTCCTCTTCAGCCAGAAACATCCTTCCCCCAAGGATCATTTCTAACACTAATTCTGCCCATTTTAAGGTTTCCCAAACAGAATAACCTCTCAGCTCTAAGCATCTCCTTCTCAAGTTTGGGGTGTGCAATAGGCTCATGTCCTGTGAGTCACATCAGCAGCATCCTAAGCAAAGCCCTCCAATAGCTACAACTTGAGCAAGAGAGTTAGACTTAGAAGTAAACTCCTGACATAGATTTACACCATTAGATTAGGCACAAGAGGGAACATGTCCCCAGCCAGTAAGATCAGGTTTAGGCTGACCCTAAGGAAAATAAGGAGCCTTAGACAACACTTTTCCACGATGTTGGTGCTGAATTTAAGGGAACCTTATTTGTGTTGTAATTTACATCCTGGGAGAAAAAAGTAGCTTATATAATGGAAATTCATACTATTTAAATGGAATTTAAATAATGTGTTACTGAGAACTCTGCAATATCTACAGCCTGTCTCTGTGAGTGAGATTGAAGTAATTGCGCACTGTGTGTGCATGTGTCTCCCTGAGACTTTGACACCCCTCTCAAACAAGACAGGTGGAGGAACAGAGGACTGAAGAGCTCCTACACACTTTGTAAAAACAGGTAGACTGCTAGAAGAAAAAAACAATGCTTGAAACCTCTAGCTAACTCTTACCCAAGAAAAAAGCCACAACTACTGAGAGACAAAAAGAGAATTTCCACGGAAGTGCAGTGCTGTGCTCACCACAACCCAGGAGAAAAACTTCCACAAGCATTTGCCCTTCCAGGCTGTCCATATGGGGCTTCAGAGTTCCCAAATCTTCTTGATGTTCATGCAAACCTGGGTATGCCAGCGTGGCTTTAGGAACAATAACATTTAGGTGAAATACACCTGTTGTTATTTATCCGAGTGCCTAAATTCTCTCTCCTTGGGAGAAACACCTTCTTGCCATTAAACAGGCCATTAAACCACCATGTTAATGCAAAAAAGCATTTCCTGGGGATAATAATATCCTGACAGTAGTATTGCTTGCACACTAGTGCTGGCTGCTAGTACAGTGGCAACGTTTTGCTTAGAGAAGTGATATCAGGAGAGAATCCTTTTTGCTAAAGCTGGACATTGTAGGTAAAAGCTTAAATCAGTAACTTTCAAAAGCTGGTTGCCTTAAATTCAGACTATTAGCTCATAACAAAGTCCTGGGTAGACTATTTCAATGTCTTTTTGAGAGTGAGGTCAGTTATTTGAGTCCACTAATTAGGGTTTTGGTAGACAAGAGTTTAGCGCTTCCTCTGGAGTTTCCCAGTGCAGGACAATGTAAACCCATCCTGAGCTGAGGGACATTTGTTTTTATAATTCAAGGCCTGTTCTAAATAGATATCATCAGCTAGGCCAGCCTGTTGAAGACAAGTCAATTTGCATCTTGCAGAAAAACACTGGGCTCCCTTCAGAAAGTGAACATAGATGGGAAAGAAACTGAGATGCCCAGAAAAGACAGGTCAGTGCTTTCGCTCCTTAGCACCTCCAGCCACCTGCAACATAAATGAGTTTACTAGGTTAAGCAGGAGACGAGTGGCGATCACAAACACTAGAACTGAGCGGTATCACCCAGCTCCTACTCCAGAAGCAAACTGCAGAGGGCTTTGCTCTGTCTCCTACAGATAGAATGCAAGGGAGGAGGAAGGATTACAGTGACCAGGCAGCATCTGTGTGAACACTGACAACACCCTCCAGTCTCGACAGTAGTTATCATGAGAAAACATGTTTCTGCTTTGTCCTTTCTTGTGCATGACAGAAGCAAACAAAATATTTGTTTCCTGAAAAGGAAATAGGTTTATTCTGGAATGTGCTGGGCAGTTCAGGTTCTTCTAAGTACTGAAGAATATATATGTGGGATTTCAACATTTTTAACCCCTCCCAGGATATTTGTGCAATATTAGTTTTGACAGTTACTGCATGGTTTTTGCAGCAAACGGTAGACATGATGTAAGGAAAGCTGGCCTCATTTATGCTGTTAATGTAGTCTTTCTTAGAAGCAGAAGCTATTTGCAAGATCATAACTTCCCTCACAGACACTATTTTTAATTGGATAAGAGTTCTCTCAGAGGAGTAATAGTCTTACTTCTGTTCACATCTGCGCAGTATTTTCCTGATCAGGAGATCAAGAGAAAGAGGATCTGAACTGCTTCTCTAACTAATAACGAACAGAGAGCTGTGCAGTAAATCATAATGTGCAATGAAATAAAAAACAAAATTTGGCTGGAGATTAATGGCTGGAATGGGACTTATTGAATTAAATTGGATCAGATGTTCCCTGGAAAAAACTCTGAGATAGATTCACAATGCTCTATGGTATTGGTTTTGTTTTTCACATAGGAAGATTTAACTTGAATGTTTTGTAACTACTAACAATTTCTAGGCCCTGCTGAGTGGTCTTAGGGGCTTGTGGGAGAGGACAGGCACTGGCTGGCTGGGAATCGTGGTCCCAACAGGCAGTGGAGGCGGCTGAACACAAAGCCTTCCCAATACACAGTGCCACAAACCTCTCAAGTGTTACAGGGGGCATTGCATTTTAACAAGATAAGGAGGGCTGACTGCAGTTCCCACATCCAGGGGCAGATTCGTGATTACAGGTCTGCTACAGAGACAGACAACCCCAAGGCTGTGCTCACAGTCCAACTGTACCTGTTAGGTGGTTTAGGTGCCTCCTTCTTACTGTGTCTTCTCCCGTTAACCCACTTTTAAGTGTCCAGCCTTCCAGATGTTGTCTAATGAGACACATGGGCAGCTGACTCGGGCTTCTGAATTTTCCCAGGGACTAAGGCACTCTAAACCTACCTTGGCTTGGTATTTCAGTACAAGGTTTGCTTGTGACTCCAACTTAAGCAGCAAAACATTTGCACTTCAATCACTGCTCACTGAAGAAACCCACCTAAAACTGTAAACCAGTGATGGGGACTGACACCTCCCATTGGTGCTGGTGGTTTTTCTAATCAGAGATGTCTCTTGTCTTGTCAAGATCCAGGCTCAGGTCATTAATATAACAGAGGAAGGAAACCAAGGCTGCATAAATTGTCACTGATTGTGCTAGAGATACCAAAAGTCTTTCCTCTTTAATTAATTTGCTGAACTGCAAGTGAAACAAACCCACAATCCAACAGATCAGAAGGCCCACCTTGGTAGGTGTGATGCTGAAGGGAATGCATGCACCTGCCCCTCACCTGCTCTCAGGCATCTGGCAGATCTGCAGTGCTGGGTTTAGTGACTTTGCCTTATTAACTCAGGTTCCTTATGCTTTTGTGAAAAATGGACTTAACAACAGTTGCCTAAAGCCAGAAAAATAGGAGCAAGGCTACGTTATTAAAACCCAGAATGCAATACCATTTTAAAATTCATCAAAGTGCTTAAAGGAAATTCTCCAGAGACTGGGGACTTAGTCATCCAGGTTTCTCCAGCTCATTTAGATAATTGCCCCTTGAAATAGTTGTCTGTCTTTTTTTTTTTCTCTTTTTCTAACACTGCCACTTGGTAAGTATTCACTGAGCAGGAAGCTCAGCTCCACAGCTGCAGAAGGTCAAAAGAAACCTCAAGATTTCCATCATGTACATCTCTACTTTCTATAACATGAGCCAACCACATCCAAGTACATACAAAATACTCATCTCACTGTCACTTGTAGAGATATTAGCAACACTTTAGCTAGTTGAACTAATTAATGCACTGGTAAAATTAATTTTTTTATTAAGTGATTTATTAAAAAAAAGGTGGTGTTTAGAGACAACAATGTGTGAGTTATTCAGTATTTTTAACTACCTTCAGGCCTGGAGACACTCAGCCTCAATACTTTCCTACCTTCTTGAAAACTATATGATCTGATTGCTTCTGTCTCTGTATAAATTCATACTGTCACCAAGACAGGGAGCCCCAGTACTGTCACATGAAGTTGAGCAGGAAACTGATACAACTGAAACTGAAAAAAGAAGTTATTTTTCAGCTGCGTCATTCCGTTGGTAAAAACATAAAACTTACATTACAACATATAGTTTTATCGTGGGGTTTTTGTGCAACTTCTACCCAAGAAAATCTAAAGATCAGTACAACTTCCCATTATATTGCCACTGGAAAAAATGTCAGCATCCATAGTAGTGCACCAATAGGGACTTTTTCCTGGGGTTTTCCCTTAAAAGTTTTGGGATTTTTTTTTTAAATTTGTTTTCTTCCTCCTAATATCTCTTAGTGACTGTAGAATTAGAGGTACAGTCTAGTATCTGCCCATACAGTCTTATATCTGAACCTTCTGGTGTGGTTCAGGCAGAAATAAGAAGGCCCTGCTGCAATGCACTTAGGAGATGCAGCATCTTTGGGGTAGGTGTCTGTCTCTGGGCTCAGCACTCTATTCTCTCTCTTTTAGTCAGCAAAATGAAAGAAGCAGTTTAGGCTGTGATTCATCTGACTTTGTAGACATCTACTTTAGTACCTCTGTTTTAAACATCTACTTCTGCAGGATGAGGTGAGCTGCACCCTATTTTCACTCGTCTGTATTTACTGTATCAACAGTAACAATAAAAGGAGCCTGGAGTGAGCAGCCCAGGCAAAGATACTTTGTCAGATACTTCCCACTTTTTACAGACTAAAAGTTGAGTGAGAGCTCACCAGAGGTAAAGAATCCCATTTACATGGACTGAGTTTGGATCAAGTTGTTAAAGCTCTGTTATGTCACTTACTTTTGAGTTAATCTCATTTTCCTATGTAGATAGAAATCACAGAATCACAGAATAACCTGTGTTGGAAGGGACACACAAGGATCATTGAGTCCAACTCTTAGCCCTTCCTGGGACAATCCCAAGAGTCACACTATGTGCCTGAGAGTATCATCCAAACACTTCTTGAACTCTGCCAGGCTTGGTGCTGTGACCACTTCCTGGGGGAGCCTGTTGCAGTGCCCAACCACCCTCTGGGTGAAGAACCTTTTTTCTAGCATCCAACCTACACCTCTTACACAACTTTAGGCCATTGATTTCAAAGAGAAAATGATCCATGCTCATGGATCTGGGCATGACTCACTATATGGGTAGATAAAGACACAAAGCATAAAAGAAGAGAATACTTAGGAACATCTTTCTATGCCTGTATTGAGGTTCCAATGTGCCTTGTATTTGGGGAAATTCTGTACAGATGGTTTGATAATTCTGCTTTCAGCTGAAGGACAGGATGGCTAGAAGTATTATTGAGCCAAAATAAATGACATTTTCACAGGGCTGCCGCTAAGTAGAAGACTGGTTCTGCTTGGCAGAAGGGGAAGGCATGAAAAATACAACACTTTGAAGGGCAGAGCAGAACCAAGACAAGAGGGGTTGGCAGAAGGCACCGTGGTGCCATCCTCATGACCAAAGACTGGCCCTCTTCTTGAGACACCAGACTGGCCAAAAGCAGAAGTCACAAACTGGAGCTTAACAGGCTTGTCTTCAGTCTGATGTAACCATCTTACAAATATATATGAAATATATTAATTTCTGTGAGGTGTTCAGACACAAGGACAATGCATGACCTCATTAGTGCCTGACTAATCAACGAAGGCTGGAAGCAGGAGGTGTGCTGTTTGCTTTGCTTAGGAGCTGCCGACACAGCAGGAAGGAAGCACATGTAAAGTTCAGGTGCATCTGACTTTTTGTGCAGAGACAAGTTGGTCTTTAATATGGCTATACCAGGTTTAGTTTCTAATTTTAATAATTACTCTCTCCTAAAATCACAGCCAGCAAATGGCTGATCTTGAATTCAGCCCAAAATCAGTGGCTATTGAGAACGAGTGGGGGCAGTGACAAGAGGGCTTCATGTTGCATTCAGATTATATTATTAATTTGTAATCTGTATACCATGCACAGGGCAGTTTGCTATAGACTATGTACTGAGTAAATAATTAAGCAACAACTAACTGTACAGAGAAGGTGGGAAGTGCTCTTGTGTGTTATTAGTCCCTCACAGTCTTCAGAAGTGGATTATAAGTGACTCAGAATCTTGGGCTACGGATGGCAACCTTGTCATCAAATATAAAAAAATACCCTTGATGAGATCAGTGAAAGCTCTCCAGAGGTCTGAAGCTGGGCAGCAAACACTCTGATTAGCTGCTGCCTCCACAAAATACAAATTCTTCCCTGAGCCCAAGAAACAGCTGATGGATATAGTCGGAAGTGATAAAAAGGTCACTCTTAAGTGGATACAAGGAGATTTAACTCACAACACCATCATCCTGAAGCCCTTACACAAATAACAAAAGACAAGCTTCAAAAACTAGAGGGTCCTTCAGTCTAAAGACTTACACAAATCTTTGTCATATATCTGAGTCCTAAAGAAAATTCACCTCTGAATGAGACTGCAAAAATCTACCAAACAAGCACCCTTAGGCCCTCTGGCCCTCTATAGCAACATGCTGTCACATCATACGGTGGTGATATAGTACAAAACTGTGGAATTATTTCAAAATTATAATGATTTGCAGCATGAATTCCTAAACCACACTGTCCAGTGCAACTATTCTATAGCTCTTGCACAGCCCATCCATGATTATTTCATAATCATATGACAATCATATCAGATGAGGATGGAGAAGTAATTTCCATTCTAACAGTCATACCATCTCCTAAAACTAGGTTCTTTTCTATTCAGTTGCTATTTCTAAAAGCGCCATCCAAGCAAAGTTCTGAATTTTTCAGTTGATTTTCCATACATATTCTAACATGTGGGTATTTCAAGATGAATAGAATAAATCTCATACTTTGCCAATATATTTAAAAGTTCAGTGGAATGACCTCAGGATTAATAACCTGACATCAATCCAGTGTAAAATACTGGAATGGCTAATTCCAGGCACTATTTATAAAGAATCAGAGAAAAGTAATGCAATTTATGCCAATCAGGATGGAATTAAGGAAAATATATTTTATTTCAAGAAAGCTATCTTGATATTTTTTGAGGTTTTAAATTTTCCAGGGAAAAAATCTATACAACTGATGTAATACTTATAAACTTTGGTAGCACTTTTGGAACCAAACAGAATTTTGATTAAGAAACTAGAATTATCTAAAATCATCAATGTAATGATGATTTACATTCTTAAAAACCCTTATAAATAGGGACTCATCATCAAGAGGATGTCAGTCAGCTCTTCAGGGTCAGTTCTGGGCTCTACGCTGAGTTTGTACAAGTCACTAATAAGTTTTTCATTATTGTTTTCTTTCAGGATTTAGCCCATGTTTATAAGCGTGCTAATATTTTGATAGTGCATTTTTATGGAAGCACTGAAACCCCATACAGCTAATGTATGAGGTCAGGACAGAGCTTCTATTGCTTAGGACATACTAAAATCAAGACCACAGACAAACATTCTCAGATTTGCTTCACTGAAGTTTGTTAGACCACATTGTAACAGTGTTATCCAAATCATGGATTAGGACAAAGCCAAAGAACATATGTTTGTCACATCCTGTTTGGATGATACCAGCATAGACACAAACAGAACAAGCAGATTCTGGCACAAAATCAAAGACATTTTTGTTAAACTCACAGTTGTTAAAGAACATGTCAATTATCACATGGACTGAGTAATTAAATTCTATATTTTGCCCATGAAAATATCTTTAATAGCCTTTGCAAAATGTCATTTTCAAAGACAATCTTTAAATTTGTAAGGTCTGCTTTTCAGCAGAACATAGACAGAACAAAGATTTGATTCACAGCAGTTCAAATAACAGCTTATTTTTTTCATTTGCAGGAAATAAGTTTTTTCTACCTGCTTTATTTTAAAGCTTCTTGGGATATAAAAGCTTTCTGCTCAGTCATTGGCTGTAAATTGCAGAATGAAGCACTAACCTACAGCATTTCCAGATGAAGTAGTCTGTTTATACAGAAAGCACAAGAGCTATAATTACTACACGATCACATCTGTATATCGAGGTCAGATTTATGTGATTCATGCTATTGTTTGGACATAAAGGGAGTTGATTTTTAGCATGGTGGTGCACAACTACTATTATTGTTACATCACTGACTGTAGAAACAATATTAACTTTTGCTCATTTGAGTTTTTCTAGTTAGGTTAACTACAGCTCAGGCATGTGAGAAAACTGGCTGGTTAGTATTTGCCCTAAAATGTTCATGATATTTGCAAAATATGTATTTATATTATTGCTATCCAGGTTGTATATTCTATTATGAAAGAAAAAAAGACAAAAACTCCAAAATAAAAAACAAACTAAGTCATTGAATGATTTATGCATGAAATCACACAGAGTTCAAGTAATATCTAATGCAGGTAATTAAATAGTGTACAAAATATTTCCTGATATTTTCTTCTCCTCTGCAAAATCCCTGAATAAGGTTTTCTTCTTGACTATTACCAAATACATTGGCAAGTTTTATATTCTGTTACTGAGAATCCATTGGCTCTCCATACTACTTAACCAATTCTAAAAGCTTAAAAATATAGGGATTCAACTCATTACACTTATTAGTTAAGCATTAGAATTAGTCAAGCACTTAGATTGTACCAATTAATTCAATATAATTGTATGTATTTATAATCAGGCAAAAGAAAAAATGCTTTCCTAATGGAATCAGCTATTGTATTATTGTATTGAATTAAATTGCCATCCAGCTGCCATTAGTGTCAACCTGTTCTTAGTTAGACCCCCTTCTTACTGAAACCCCAACTAGTCTTTCTCTTGTCAGGTGTAGGTGTCCCTGGGTAAAAGGCAATCATATTTCTCTGGTTTTCATTGTTCTCTATCTCTTCTGGGCTTTTATATTTCATATTCACTCCTTGCTCCCACTTGCTCCCACTCACATACTGTCATATGTAAGGATTTTACATAAACCTGATAGTGTTATCTTCACATTGCCAAGTACAGTTGGGAAGCACTGGTTTTCTTTTTTTGGGGGGTGAGAAATAGAGTCAAAACGCCATCTTGACGCAGCCCAAATTCTTCTACTGTCTTTAGGTCAAGACTTTCATAAAAGCTGTATTTAGCCTCAAAAGACAAATCACTCACGGGGGCATAAGGTTTGAGGAATTTACCATTTGAATGGTGCCCTAATAAATTGTCCAAAGGTCACAGATTCAGTGTTGAACCCACATAAGCACATTCACCACCTTTTCTCTCTCTAGGAGAGCCGCATATGTTTCCTTCTCAGTGTTGTTTCTCACCAATCGATGATAAATTCAACCAACGTGATTTCTTTATAAATATTTTTCTAGACTTCTTTGATATTTAATTTATTTGCTGATTGCTGTTGTACCAAGAGGCCCAAAAATGAATAGGAGATGTAGAAAGGGAATACAATCATCCTAAACCACTGAGATCTAACGTAAAATGCTGATAACTCTGCTTATAGCAAATGAGCAATTAAATAATATTCAGTAGATTCTTATAACACATGTAAAGAGATTCTGTGGCTTTTTAGACTTATGAAAAATAAATTGCCATCAATTCAAAATGTAAATCATAGTTACTCGTCAACTTAGGTCAGCGTCCAATTTAGAAAGCAATGAGCTGTTATATATATTTTATTTCTTGCTTTGATTTGAATAGTATAAACCTATGATGATGAAGGTGATTTTTTTGCCTAAGGAGATGGATAATATAATTAAAAGAAAGAGGTGTGCTGTAAAATTAAACAATTTTAAGCAGACGTGTCATCATGGGTTGAATCAGATCCAGGATTGCCAGTGGCTATGGGTTTGCTGTAAGATGGTGGTACTCAGCTGTCTGTCAGGGGAGGCCCTTCCCAGTTCACAAAAAAAAACCAGTGAAGTGCCCAGGCCTTCCTCTAACAACTTTTTTCCTGCATGTAACACAACATTCAGGCATAATGCTCTTGGTTTAAGGTAGATACTTCTCCTCTTGCATACTTGACTTCAAATCAAAGGACTCACCTCTTCCTTACGAGCAGAGCCCATAAGCATTTCTTCTCCTGTGCTGCCAAGCTGGTGGCATACCTGGTAGAATCTCAGATCCTTTCCAGCCAGTATGTAAAAATCTGAAATCTGCTGGTTAAGGAGCTGTCTAGCCCTTCTAATAACAAAAAAGCTCTTGACAACATCACTTGAAAGTATCATAAAGGCTCAGAAACAGAAGGGAAAAATGAGATAGTAACATCCCATCCAAAAAGTCTTATGTCGCAATTTTTAATTGAATCTCATGTGTCTTGGAGACAGGGATTATTCTATGTTATTTTTAATGTTAAGGATTGGCAAACCTTCAGACCCACATGACATATCTGGAAACACCAAACAAACAGGACAAAACCCATAAACAAACTACAGCAGTCTCTGGGGAAATAGGTCAACAGGCCTAACCAGACTTCTCTTAGACAGAAGGTTAAAAAAAAAGACTTATAGACGAGGAAATGTGCTTTTCCTCATGGAATCAAGGAATCAAGTTATGTGCTCAAGTGAAAATGGGCAGACTGGTTAAGCAAAGGGTGTGATCTGGGAATGGCCTCCCACTCCCCTGCGGCCTTAGCTCCTCTGTTTGATCCCAATCTCATCCTTATGGGTCCTTGTCAGATCTCCCATTCTGCCAGCTTACCCAGTCCACATCTCTCTGTCTCATGTGGTTTGTCCCAGACTCCTTGCTTTATCATCTCATGGCAATGTCTTCTGTGTAGCATTCTCCTTCCCAGCACAAGTATCTGGCCTCAAAACCCTGTCAATCTTTATTCTGCCTTGTCCTTTTGGACCAAACGTGGAGATCAGCCCAGAAGGGCTCAAAGTGAAAGGTATGTGCCAGTCCTACCTACCTGTCTGAGGCTCTGCAGCATCTCTAACACCTTCCTTCCCCTAGAGCAACACCATGCTTAACCTGGAAAGAGTACACAATATAATAGCAGAGAAGTCTGATAAAAAACTGCAAAACCACTTTTCCATGGTGTGCTATGACTGTCCCCCCACCCTCCTTCCCTCTCTTACACGCAGGATTGCTCACTGTCAGACTCCTTCTTGCTCCCAGTCTCTTTATCCTTCAAATCTTATCTCCATCTTCCAAAAAAGATCAGTCTGGTGCATACACCTGACATGGAAATTTTCAGCCTGAATGGTTAGACTGAAGTTATATCTGAAAACAGGGTCTTCTGAAGTGTCAGACAACTTGGACAGATGATGTTACCAGCGCTGCACTGAGTGCAGCTGAGTGAGTAGTTGCCACATTGAGTTAGACAGAGTTTTCCCAGCCAGCTAAATGAAACTCTCCTGTAGCAATTTTTAACAAGGTGTTATTTTTCAGGGGATTTCTAATGGATCTCATTACCACAATGAAATTCAAAATATCAAATTCAGTGATCAAATAATATACGATAAATTGCCATCACTGAAGGATTAACAGACATTGTTTCATACTGACTGTTTGAGTAAGTGACCTTGTCAGTCCCGTAGTTTGGTCAGTTTTACTTCCTTGATCTTTTCTCCTCATCTAGGTAGGTTTCTGGTCGTGACAGATGAGACATGAGATCTTCAGCATCCAGGCTTTCAAGCTTTTCTTCAAGAGATTCACTATGGAATCGGTAAGAAAGACAAAAGACATAAATATAAATGACCAGGTTAAAGAGTAAAAATCAGACCACAGAATCTGTGAAAAATAAGCCCAGAAAACATTGGTTTTATCAATTATAATACCTGCAAGTGGGGTTTTTCTCTGCTTAATGCCACTTTGGACATTACTACAGCGGGTGTTTCTCAGAAAATGTCTAAATCACTGATCCTTCCAAGGATCAAAAATTCCAATAAAGCAGTAAATACTTACAAAACATTGATTACCTGAGCACATACTTGAACAAACACATTTATTACATATTTTACTTTGCTGTAGTAGATTTCAAAGCTGGATAAGGGGCACAGGGAATAAAAAGGACACTCCTTTCAACTCATCTAGATCTAGTAACTGATGTTGTTTTAACTTTGAAAACAAGAAATCTCTGAGATCAGCCTGAAAAATCTATGGCAAGATTTGTGCGGGGGCTTGAAAAGAGGAGGGACTCTCTTTGCATGATGTAAAGTGCTGAATAGCACACAGTTGTCTAAATATGCTTTTGTTTATTCAGTCTCTGGATGGTGAGTGCTCTTGTTTTAAAGTTTCCACTGTGTTTCACTGAACCACTAAAAGCTACATTTGGTTTGCCTAACTTGAACCACAACACTGATGGTTAAGGCTGCAGTGTTCTTTGTACCTGGTGCACTGGCTGGAGCTGCCCTGGCACAGGTCACTGCTCCCCATGTGACCATTGCAACGCTGTGGGACTTTCATCTTTTCTTCCTCCCTGGGGGAATTAGTTGACCATATTGCACTCCAGACCAGCCAAGAGGGTGAATCACTGCTGCTGATCTTCTAAAAACTGAATAAATCCTCCTTTGGTGCATTTGCTTTGTCACATGGCTACACATATTTTTCCTTTTTAAGTCCATGATGTCTTAAATAAGCAAAAGTTCAGAAGTCAAACAATCATCTTTGAAAAAGCATGAAGCTCTTAAGCTGGACAGTCTTATTTGATTTTGAAATAGCACTTACATTTTTATGCTCCTAGATTTTCTTGGAGAAATAAAACACAACCATCAACAAGAAAATAAGTAGTGTTAAGTTCCCTGAAATCAATTAAGCCCAGTTTCATTTCATATTTTTGTCTTGACTGCAGCTCCTGAGGAGGTGCAAACCATCACTGAAACTTTTCACTTAGAGGATCTTTCTCCCACACTGATCATCTTGATAAAGAACAAGATGATGGTGAGCCGTTCCTATCCACGGAGGCAAGAAACAACTTTTTCCTCTGCTCATTTCTATTTTCCCACAACACTTTTAGGAATCAAAGGATTTTGACATTTTTTCTACCCTCCTTTCAAATCTTCTGGGATGAGCATTGCTTTAAAAAAATCCTTAGAGGCAGGATAGATGAGCAGATGGTCATTCTCTACAAGAGAGCCAGTTAACTTAGGAAGATGGAAGCTCAAATTCAGTGGTTAAAAGCAGAAACAAATGAGTAACCAGAGAAAGGGGCTGCTGTGGTGAACTTCTCGACTGAAATTCTGTACTTCTTTATTTCATTTAGCACCATGTAAACACTGACCCAACAGAGATTTGGTTCACACAGTAAGACTAGTTTCCAAAAGCTTCCATATGGTTATCTGACATCCTGAATTTTAACAGAACCCCACAACTTCAACATTCAAACATCTACATTAAAAAAGCATGCAGACCATAATTTTAAATACTTAAAAATAAATATTTTAAAACTTTTGCTTGAGCATTAAAGCAGATATGCCTCTAATTATTTCAGGTCTTATGTATTGTTAAACAAACAAATAAACAAAAAAACTTCAAACAAAATAAAATCTCACTAAAAACCAAAAGGCATTGCCCCTGAATTGAAAATTTCCTATGCTACATTCAAGTCCAGAGTATGGCCACGTGATGCATCATTGAAAACAGTAGCTTATATGAGGGAAATGCAGATGTGCCAGTAAGTTCAGGGGTTGCAAGGACCTTTTTTATAACATCCAACATCTGCAGATTTATTTCCAATATTTCTCTAACAATATGCTATTTAGGAAATTAACAAATGAAGTATGCTCAGTCAATACTATAAGCCAGCATTTGAACTTCAACTCAGTATGTCCATATATATTCATGTCTGCAAACTGTGTCTTAGCAAAGCTTGTGTAAAGGCACAAATAAATTCTGTGCCTCTGTTTAGGGTCTTAGTCCCTCTTCTTCCGCAAAATACTGCTTTTATGCTAATAAAATCATAATACAGAGAGGGAAATCCATCACAAAACCAGATCTTTCTGCTTTATATTCTCACATCATGACCAATTAGTAGACATAAACTTTTTCATTTACCTGTCAAACCTTTTTGTCTATCCAATAAAATGCTGACAAAATTGTTTGGCCTGGGAGCCCTTCCCATCTTTCAGCTATTTTTTGAAACTCTTACACTAAAATGTATAGTAAAAATACTTAGTTCTGATATAGCAGTACTCAGCTGTAAAAGCCCAGTGTGCTTTCACCTAGAAAAATAAATGTAGTTGTCTGCATTCCACAGATAGAGAAAAGATGTACATAGAGATCAAATGCCATGTCAGAGCCATGAGTGGTACCCCAAGGACATGATCCCAGGTGTACAGAGCCTTTATTTCATTTTCAAACTACTTCCCAGGTTCCTTTTGGTTTGAACCTCCATTTTCACTGCAGGCAAAACGCATGCTGCCATCAGCATACATTTAGCTGCTTAGGTAGAACCAGAGATGTGCCTGGTAATGACACAGCCAAATCGTTTCCAGAGGGAAAGAGAAAATATTGAAATGTTTGCAATGTGGGTTGAGGCTTTATTTCATTCCCTTTTTATTTTGGAGAGCCTGTTATGCCAGCTGCCCTGCAACATGTTCATTTCTGCAGTATCATTCTCCGATTTTAGTCATTGCTATTTCTCATATTAAAAAAAAAAAAAAAAGGCATTCAGCTACTATGATTCCTGCTTTGGAAGGACTCTTATTTCTCTTGTTTCAGTCAGAGTACCCTTTCACGATATATTGGCTTCATCTTGTCCTTTGCAATCCCATGGACATAGCCTGCTCTCATGCCAATGTGTCTGCAGTGCCCTTCCAATAATCCTCCAAGGATTCGCTCAGGGTCAAGAATGCAAGAATAACCACTGACAGGTTTTCCTGTGCTGGTCCTCAACCTCACCAAAGCAGTGATGGTGGGAACTGCTGGGAGAGCAACTCCCAGGGGTCAGCAGTTCTTACATGACCATCTCTGTGAGTAAAGAGCAGGCTCCCATTCACACCATGGGCAAGCGTTAAACTTTCCAGTGGCTCCACTGACAGTTTTCTTATCCATCAGCACTCATTAGAGTTTGATATCTTTGGGCTGTCAAAACTACAGTCCTTATAGAAGAGTATGCTGCTGCTGCTTTTATATTCTGAATATGTTTTAAGGGCTGTATTTTGAGTCTGTTCTCTCCTGACACACAGAATCATAGAATATCCTGAGCTGGAAGAGATCCACAAGGACTATCAAAGTTCAGCTCCTGGCCCTGCATAGGACAGTCCCAAGACTCACCCCATGTGTCTGAGAGCATTGTCCAAACGCCTCTTGAACTCTGGCAGGCTTGGTGCTGTGACCACTGCCCTGGTCCATTGCCCAACCACCCTCTGGGGGAAGAACCTTTTCCTAATATCCAACCTAAAATTCTCCTGACACAGCTCTATACCATTCCCTAAGGTCCTGTCACTGGTCACCAAAGAGAAAAGATCACTGTCTGCCCTTCCTCTTCCCCTCATGAGGATGTTGAAGACCACAGTGAGGTCTCCCCTCAGTCTCCCGTTCTCCTGGCTGAACGAACCAAGTGACCTCAGCCACTCCTTGCATGGCTTCCCTTCTAGGCCCCTCATATGCAGTATTACACTTCCTATGAACTGACGTAAGGTTTCTTAAATGAGCAACTCTAACAAACCATTTCTGTAAAATAGAAATACCAAATTCAGTACACCTGTAACAAGCAAAGGAACACTCCTTCCCTGTCCTGAGGCTGCTGCCTCTTGCCACAGGTGAGCATTTTCCTGTTTTCTCTTTGGAGGATGCAGAGGTTGCAGGAGAAAAGCCCATTGCTTGTTGATGGTGTTATTATTGTTAGCCTGGAATGCCATTACGCATTTGTCTGCATGACTCTTGATCTCGCATGACAAAACCAAAAAACAAAGGCAAAACTGAATCAGCAGATTAGTCAGCTTAATCTTGTGTAACTCAATGCTGCACTTCATTTTCAGTGCTGTTATTTTCAGCTGCCCTTTGAGATCGCTCTTTGAGCTTACTTATCACTCAGGCAAGCTGCTCACCCAGGACATTCAAGTAAATAAGATGGAAAACATATCATTCAGCAGAATATTTCTGATGTTTTGATTTAATCTTTTTCATTTGGTACACATAGTGTTAAAACTGCAAGATCTTAATGTTACCAAAATGTCATTTATAATGAGAACACAATGAGTGCTCTTTTTACTATCACATTAATATTGAAAGAATGCAAAAAGAACCTTCTGTTTAGGCCACTATTGTTAGTGCTAAAAGGCTTTTAAACTAATACTGTAATTTCTGAGAGAGTTGCTTATGTTTTCATATCTTATTTTAAATACCAAATGAAGACAACTGCTCGGAGATGCCAGTATTAAAATTGAAATCAGCTGATCCTTGTATTGAAAACACTCACAGCAGCAACACAAATTGTTGATGCAGCTCATATAGTCTATAAACCATAATGGTAGATACTGTCACCTAAAACCACAGAATTGCAATCAGCATGTTTCCTGAACCTGGATTTTGGTTTTCTGCATGTACAGCAATATGACATAGACAAGAACAGTTTCTTTTGACTGGAAAATTACCTGACTGTTCTGTCCCAACAACACAATCATTTCAAAGATTTGTTTGCAAATGTCAAAGCCAACAGCCTTCTTTCTCAAGCAGAAACACTCTGCAGTTACCATATAAGTTTCCTTCAAGCAAATTAGCACCCATCACAATGTGTGATGTAGGCTTCAATGTTTAAAATAGGCTTTGCCTTTTCCGGTGAATACATCATGCACTTATGTGATATTAAACGTGTAAACACTCTGCAGGTTAAAATATGTAGTTGTTACATTTTCTACAAGGCTCAGTCAGCTGTTGGGACCATCCTCTGAGAGGACACAGCTCCTGGAGGTGAAATGCCTCCTGACTAAACATTTCCCACTGAAGTACAAAGTGATGATGCTGCATGTCCTTACATCAATGGTGTGGTTTTGTTTTTCAAAACAAAACTATGGGAGTTCCATTAACAAAAAAAGTTTACTGAGTTTTAGCACGAGATACTCCAAAACCAAAAGCAAAACTCAGCCTGCTGAGATTCTTGTTGATTTGAAGCTTCTTTTATCCTCTAAGCCCAACATTCAACTCAAACAGCTGATGTTCAGAAATATTTGTGGATATTCTAGTACTTATGGCCATAAATTTATATAAGCCTTTCCCATTAATTTTGTCAGAAGTTATCTGACAATAATAGTATAAAAATGTAGCAACAGCAATTTACCATATAGACATTTTCTCAGGGAATCTCAAACCAGTTTTATTTGGTATCAAATGCCATCACTGTCATATGTCGTACAGTGATCTCGTACAGTGAGTTAGGGTCAGGAGGAGGATGGGAAGTAATGCTGACTGCTGTGTTTAGCTGAAATGGATAAGTCTAACACCAAACCACAAATGTATTCAGGATAGCAGTATAGTAGAGAAACATAGCCTAAGGATATTTTCCTGATGAGTTTTAACACACCAGCAGTTCTGTTGGTATTTGCTGCTGAGCTGGTGACACTCTCCATGTTGGTGAAGATGTTAAGGAGCATAAAAAGAACAACTATGTAGTTTACTAACAAAAGCATGTGAATTTCAATGATTTTATGTTTTAATTAAACATTAATGTCAAATCTACACCATTTTTATCAGCAGTAATAGCCAAGATAGGAACCTTCAAGCAAAGAAATGAGTGTAGTTGTAAACTTGTATTTGCAAAGTGGAATTATCTTGTCCATACTTGACAATCAAAAAAACCCCAAATTTGACATGTGAGATCCTGGCATGACTATCTATGCCTGTACTAATCAAAAGGAGTCATCTGCACAGTAACCCTATGCACAGTGACTTCCTTCTCCAGCTAACAACTCGATTCAGCGCCACACTGACAGGCTGCAAATGGCCCTGGAGGCAGCTTGTCTGAGCGTGCTTGACGGCAGGGTTTGGTGTACAGCCAGGGACTTGGGTCAAGCTTGTTTACAAAACCAAGCAGCAACCACACCTTTGTGGTTCGTATCTGTGAGCTTGCTTCCTATGCAGCAGGGAAATGTGACCTCAGGGTGGTCCTGGGGCTGCTCTCTGTGGGCAGCATAAGCATATCCCACAGGAGATCCGCCACCAGCTTCAGCCCAGATGAGGTGTTGATATCCTGAAGAGCTGACTTTGCATGACTAAAGCTAGAGCCACAATCACAGAAGAGCCACAGGCTTCTCTATCTGGCTCCTTATCTATAGTGGAAAGATAATCTTGTTCTCTACCTCACCACTGTGTGGTTTCAACAGTTAATTGCATTGATGATGTGAAGAGCTGTGCAAGTGCCATGTAGCTCTTCATCTCTAGCACATATTGGTCCTGCTGCAAAGTTTGCAATGATGACAATAGTCATCATCACCTGATGACTCCTGCTCTCAGCTCTTGTGAATGAACTGATGATCTCAATCTAAATATAAGCTGTCTAGAGGTCTATAAAATGAAAATACTACAGTTGCTATTCAGTTTATTGCACAACACCTGTGCTAGTAGTTTGTACTGTCATTGCTATGTTCCTTAGCCTCTCCCTAAACATGGTGACTATCACCAGTATTGCAGAATTATTATCAATTTGCTGTAATTAACTCTCCTGTTGGCAATCACAGTACAAAAAGCCAAGGAATTAAATGGATTTGTAGACTGAAACGCTGGGAGGGATGGCAAGACAGCACAGGTTCCTTGACTGCAAGGCATCAGCAGTAAAGTGTGTGCTTTCCCGTGCTGTTTGCATGATCCTCACCAGCACTAGCTTGTCCTAGGATGGACACAGAGATGCATTTCACTTCAGAATACCAAGAGGAGTGAGATAAGCATAACTTCACTGGCAAGCCTTCCATGAGAAAAAGGCTGCAGCACAGCCTCCCCCAGGATCTAGCACAGACTAAGATAGCATTAGAGCAGACACTGTGAAATATAACTTTCACACTCTGATGATTATTCTTTGACATTTGTGAAGTGAAACAGTGACTTCAGTTAGTGACAATTTATAGAGAGGTGCATCCTACAAATTTAGAATTGAATCTCAGATACCGATCGCAATTCAAAACAGGAAACATGGTAAAATCTGAAATCCACTAAACATTATCTGAAATACTTACATAATTTGACTAGTTTAAACCTAAACACTTTTTTATAGGCAGCTTGTATAATTTACTTTTATTAACATCACATTAATTAACTAATCTTGCTTCCAGTGAGTTTAAGTGAAGATAATCCAAGCCTAAAGAGGTCATGCCCATAAGGCTATTTTCTCTACTAACATTTGTATAGGGGCAGGGAAATGCTGCTTCTATGTAGCAAAACAGAGCACCATGTTCTCTTAAATAGAATTAAAAATTTCACAACTGTCAAAAAAAAAAAAAAAGGCAATTATGATTGGTAATTACTGATCTTCCTTTTTCTTTAGGCCTTGTGCTGTTCTCTTTATTTACCAGTATTCTTCTGTATTCATTTTACTTTTTATATATTTAATATTTCATTTCAAAAGATAATTTGTTTTCTGATGAGGTAACACAGAAGCTCAGCTGCTGTTACTCTCTACTCAGCTTTCACTTCTGCCACTCTTCACTGCTCCAGTTTCCCTGGCCTGCCTACTCCCCTTCTTAGTTGAACATGCTTTTCAGTTCTACACTTTAAATTTTCTCAAAATAGTATTGCAGAAATTACATCTTTAGCAGTATGTCCAGCTTCTGCCTGCACTCCCTCAGGTAGGATTTTTTGGGATAGCACATAAGGTTATTTTACAGTCCAGAGACTAGTGCTCAAGCTCAATAACTTCAGCCTGAAGAGGAACAGTTCAACCTTAACAGTGAGAGTACCCAATTAATTAAACCAGTTAGCCCATCAGTGCAATGGATTTATCCTCACTTGATATCTGCTAGAGAGGGATCAGGACTTTTCCTAATGTGAACACCATGTCTGTCATGCAGACCACAGGCCTGGCCCAGGAAGAGCTGTGCGACAGCCCATGATTGATGTTCTGCAGGAAATTACAAGGGATGACCGCAGAGACCCTGTTTGGCCCTCAGGCCATATCCCAGTCCCTCGCCCATCTAGTTTCCATGCAGGCTGGGTACGCCGAAGCAGCTCTTTTGGATGCTACCAACTGCTCTTCCCTGGCCCAACCCCCCAGCCAGTTCTTCACTCTCCATAATGCTTTTGATGCCACCAGCCATTTTTATCTTCTTAATCTCTCTTCCTCCTCCACTGCTCTTGCGAACACGATCCTCAATTGATTTTCTTCCTACCCCTCTAGTCCCTTATTCGGTGCTTCAGTTTTGTTTTTTTTCCCAAATTCATTTTTCAGTGCAACTCCCACACAGTTCTTTTCTTGGCTTCCTCCTCCTCTTGCCTACTCTACCTTGCAGAGTCTCATGATGTTTAACAATCATCTGTACGAGCTCCGAGCCTTTGTGCCAGAAAGGATCACGTGAAGCAGCAGCAGCAGCAATCACATGGCCATATGGAGGGCTTCTGCTAAGGCAATGAAATCAAAGAAACATGTTCAGGCAGGACCATTTCTCAGCAGTATTGGTCATATTTTTTCTGGCAGAACTGCATACAAATCATTTTTTATGGGTATACACAAATCAGGTATCTCCTTTTAATGCTTACTCAGGCATTGCAGCCTTTAGCTGATACTGTCAACTGTTTCTGAGTTGTACAGTCATTTTATTAGAATTACATACAAAACTATGTAAAAGCTTAAATGCCTTGTAATGCAGTAGGTCCTTATACAGAGAATATAAAAACTTTTGAAATGGATATAGCCATATAATATTGCTTACTTTCAGTTGTTCAGTCTTGAGTATATTTCCCATTCCTGAATGGCTGAGCTTATGTGAAGAGAATCACAAACACAAAGAGTAGGAAATCACATAGTATGGCTAAATAAATCACACTGATACAGCAGATGACCATAATTACTTGAGCCTCCTGAGACTTAGCCTTCTTTAGAAAGGAACATATGGGTCCCAAAACCTAAGCTTAAAAAAATATCATTAGAGCTGTCTGTCAGTTCCCTGAGTTACATGACGCAATAATGGAAAAAAGGATATGTTAACTTATTCAGAAATAGTGCTCCGGAGGGGACTCAGGGCTGCAACCCCCGCGGTTCAGGTCTTGGGGCAGCGCTGCTACTGCTGCGACCCGGCCATCGCAGCAGAGACAGAGCCCTCGCTCTGGGAAGGCTCAGGTAATACATAATCGGCGACAGCAGCTTCTCTGAGACATAAGACTTCTTAAAAATTAACGAAGTGTGAGGAGGGTAAAAACCTACACAGCCAGGCTGCGGAATGGGATGGCTCTGTCAGCGGGGGCTGCACAACATCCCCGGCTTTACATCACCGGCGGATGGGGCTCCGACCGGCTGTGACGGACGTAAGAAAGGGGAAAAAGAAACAGCCCCTCTGGCTCGCCCCAGGGGTTCCGTAGACCGCGGGGCGGGCACACCGTCCCTCCCTGCTGCCACATGGCACAGGAAGCCCATTCCCCCGGCTGGCGACAGCGCTGGGCCCCAGCACTCGGCGACCTTGCCTACTTTCACCTAAAAACCCTTTTTTTTATTGTAAGAAAAGAGAAAACGGCACATCCCACGCCCCCCCCCCACCCCCGCCCCTCACCGCGGGGCCAGGGGAGGGGAACGGCGGCCGCGCCTGCGCGGAGCCGCTTCCTCGTTGTCCCCCGGCCGCCGCGGCGGCGCGCGGCGCGTGCCCGCGAGCGGTGCCCGTCAGCGGAGCCGCGCCCGCCCCGGAGCCGCCCAGCCCGGCCCGGCCCCGCCTCTCCCCGGCCGGGGGGCGCAGCCCGAGCCCGCACAAGTCAGTGCTCCACTCGGGCGGGAGCTGTGGCCGAGGCCGGGGGGGGGGGCGTGGGGGAACTCGACGCGGGTGGGGAAAGGGGCTGAGCTCGGCGCGGTCGCCGCTCCCCTCTCCCGCCGCCCTCCCCGCAGCGCCGCGGCGGGGCCGGGCCGGGCCGGGCTGGGCGCTGAGGGGCGGCGGGAGCGCTCCCCACCGGCGGGGCCAAGCGAGGGGCGCCGTGCGGGGGCGTCTCCCCCTTCACCTCCTGCCCGGAGGAGGAGGGGGCGGCCGGGGAGCGGCTGGATGCGGCGGGCGAAGCCTCAGCCTCCCTCTGCGGCTCCGCTGCTTTGATGCTGCGGGTCTCTGCTGGCTGTTAACATCTTCCCTCTGCTTTTTTTTTTTTTCTTTTTCTTCCCCCCCCCCCCCCCCCCCCCGAAACTTGGCTTCTTCTCGCTCCGGATCTGTGTGCTCGGCTCCTCCTGGGCTTTACCGGTGGGGCAGGATCATGCCGGACCAGATCACCGTGTCGGAGTTCATCGCCGAGACCACAGAGGATTACAACTCCCCGACCACCTCCAGCTTCACCACTCGGCTGCAGAACTGCAGGAACACGGTCACGCTGCTGGAAGAGGTAAATCATGCACACCTACACCCCACATCCCCTTTTTATTTTCCTTTTTCCTTTCTTTTTTTCTTTCCCCCTCCTCTGTCTTTGAGAGAGCATCAGGGACGGGGCAGCACCACCCGCCCAAATCCACGGGAGCCAGAGGCGTTGGTATGCATGTAATCTGGTCTTTTAATTGTGGGACTTTGCTCTTGTGTTGAGCTAGTTACAGAAAGCTTTCCTGCCCTGGCGTCTCAAAGATTAGTGCGTGAAGCAGTTGTCTGAACTTAAATATTACTGTGGTATTTCTTGGTGTTTTCAGTGTTGTCGGTTGTTGCAGTAGTAAAAAATGCATGAATGTTGGTATTTTTAGAGGGAAGATAAGGGATGAGTTTTGTTTGGGAGCGTTAATAGAGGTTTTCCCCGGCCACTCGTTACATCAAGTCAGCGCAGAACTCTGACTGCAGAAATCTGCCAAGGGAGACTTGGTTTAAGAAGTGAGGTAAGGATGAAGGGATGAATGTGGAGTGAGGGAAATAATATGAAAACAGAATTGGTGGAAGGAGAGGAGCAAAATAATGCAGCAGAAGTGATTACACAGTCTCTCCGTCTCAACCTTGAAGCCTCAGTGTTGGGGTTTTTTCATGCTTGTTATGAGCATTATTTAAATGTTCACCCTGCTTTGCTGTCAAGAAATAGGAGTGTGAAAATGGATAAACTTCTAGAGCTGGTTTCTAAGGGATATCAGTCTACTGCTTCCTATTTGAGGTTTCAGTGTGATTTCCTATGGACTAGGTCAGCAGTTATGAGGAAATGTCTTCCAAATGACTTTAAAGAAGACAGTGTATAGCTCTTCTCTTACCCTGTGCTTACTTGAAGGTACAAGCATAATGACACTGAAAGAAGACAGTTTTTTGCTATTGTTGCATAGGTTGCAGTTAATTGTTGCTTTGAATTATTCACTTAGTTCATCAAGTATTTGTCAATTCTTCAGGAGCCAGCACGTATCTAGGAGATGGATTTAACAAGTCTTAGTTTTGCTGAATGTACTGGCATGGGCAAAACATTTGGTATGCAAGGAAAGAGTATTAATTATTTAATTATGGTGTTCCCCTGATAATCTTGGGTATAGAAAATATAATTCCATAGGATTAAGATCAGTTAAAGTTGCCTTAGTAGAAAAAAGTCTGTGTTCATTATTGTAACAGTGCTATTGTTTACATCAACTGACTAGAGTGATTGTAAGTTCACATTTAAAATTATATATTTTATTTTTATTATGTAACCTAGATTAACTTCTGCACCTTTTCCATAACTGTAGCTGTTTTGTTCTTCTTTTCCTCTTGTAACTAAGGCATGATTGCTTATAGATTTGTCAGAAATCAACCTGTTAGGTTTGTGTTTGACAGTATTGCTGCCCCCTGGTCTTAACTATGTGGAATAGGTATAGCCATTGATACGCTTATTAGTACAGTTGACAGCATGTGCAGAGTTAAGTAAAAATATATATTTTGTCATTACTGGTGACTCCCAGGGTAAGAATACAGTGTAATGCTTTCATGATTTGGGAGATACTTCGGAACAGGCTGAATTTGGTAATGCCTGTCCAAAGAAAACCAAAATACAGAAGATAAATACACAGTGTTCTGCACTACTTCTGTGGATCGTGCATATTTTCAAAGTTTTTATGTCTGATTTGACAGCAATAAATCAGAAGAATAAAGAATAACGGGCTTGCAAGCAGTGCTTGCATTGCTATTTCTTTAATTTCTTTTGTTTGTATAACTGTTTTATGTGCTCTGTTTAAATTGTTTGCAGTTTAGACTGATTCTAGGCTTGTCTTCTGTAATTTTTTTATTATCTGTAAATATAAAAAAGCTTTATTTGATGGGAAACAAGATATAAATAAGCTCTACTGTTATGTGTGCAAAAAATCTGCAACTCTCTCAAATTTGTGCTTATTAATTTGCATGGAGAAATACAGATGGTCAGGATGTGGCAGGCGAAGTGCTCCTTTGGAGCCTTTGTGTATGCAAGCTACAATTACAATGAAGACACAGTTTTGCTGCTGCTGCTTTCAGGCTGGGCTGGTTTCTATACACCTGCTTACCTAAGGTAGTGGGTCCTGTGAAACAGGAGCCGGAAAATGAGTGGTTGAACTGGGTGTTCTGTAGCTCCTGCTGCTGCTGCTCTTGTCCATGCATCATGGATGACTGACAAGCTCTTCAACCAGCTCCTGAACTTAAATTTTGAGCATTCTGTGTTAAGGCAAAGGGGATGATTCCACCCTTGCAGCTGTTTGATTTTTAACTGAGTGTTGCATCTAGGATGGAGCTCTCATTGGGCTTTTGCAGGCAGTGTCAGGCTCTGTGCTGTTGTGGCGCTGCTGCCTGAAGTATCTTAGGTTATTATTTTACAGCTAATTTAATTCAACACAACCTGCACCTACATCAGTGACTATAAACTAGTTTGTGGATAAACTAATTAGTTTCTTTATTCTAAACAAGATTGCAACTGGGAACTAGTTTCTGAACAGAAATGGCAGGGGAATTAAACAGATTTAACAGAAGTTAGATATGTTTTCCAGCCTCTCAGTTTGGTGTGATTCCTACCATAGCTCAGATCAGTGGTAAGATCAGAACCACCTTTTCATAAACTACTTTGACATAAAAGAAATAGATGGTTTTGTGTATGTATGTGCCTCTGTCTAGTTCCCTGAAGTTATTACAAAATCGTGGACTTACTCTTCCTTAATCACAATTAACAAGTTTTCTGAAATAATAAAATAGGTGATGGACTCATTTGCTGATTTTTCTCACTTGCTTGCCCATCAGTAGAAGGGCAGTCTGTTCAGCTGCCTGAATTGCTATATATTATCTCCTAGTTGGGATTTTTTTTCCCCGGTTATAATTAAAATTCTTTTCAGAGGAGATTTTGGATCCCGTTAGATGCAATTCTGGGACAAGTTTCAGCTGACAGGCTTACATGTTTTCAGCAGACATGTTTACTGATTCTGATGGCTTTGCATTTGATAAGTTTTCAGTGGAAAGCACAACAAAATACAAAGACAAACTTTATTTAAATCTATTGTAATAGTATCAAAGAAGGTAGTAAGAACATGCTACTATGTAGCAGTTTATTGAATAGAAAGGTTTCATGCTACATTGTTTAAAATACTGAAGAGACAAAGCTAAAGTTTTTGTGATCCAGTCACAGCAGATCAAAAAGAGAAAAAAAAAAGACCCTGCCATCTTTGTAGCTAGGCTTAGGCATCTTATATAGTAGTTACCAAAAACTGCAAGATTTTTTTTTTATTATGATATTTTTATTTTTAAAGCAGGAGTGTTATGTGATTGCCTCAAGTAAACACAAATTTTAAGGTTCATTCTATTGCTAAAATAATGGGACTGTTTTTCAAAGTCGTAGAGAGAGAAACAAACCATTACAATGTAGTCAAAATCTAATTTGAGAGAATTGCAATCTCTACTCCTTTCTGTTGATTCCTTCCTCATAATTTTAAGTTCTTGCAAAAAAGAAAAAAAAGACATTTTTAATGTATTTCTGCATGCAACTGGGAAAAGTTTTATATAATGGAATACCTTTCCTCTTTAGAGAGGCTGAGAGAGTTGGAGTTGTTCAGGCTGGAGAAGCGAAGGCTCCAGGGAAACCTTAGAGCAGCCTCCCAGTGCCTTAAGGGGGTTACAAGAGAGCTGGAGAGGGACATTTTACAAGGGCATGGAGTGATAGGACAAGGGGAATTGACTTTAAACTGAATTAGATACAGAGAAGAAATTCTTTACTGTGAGAGGGATGAGACAATGGAAAAGGTTGCCCAGAGAGGTTGTGGATGCTCCATCCCTGGAAGTGTCAAGGCCAAGTTGGATGGGGCCTTGAACAACGTGGTCTAGAGGAAGGTGTCCCTGCCCATGGCAGGGGGCCTGGAATAAGATGATCTTTAAGGTCTCTTCCAACCCAAACCATAATATGATTCTATAATGTTGATATGAAGAGGGAATTACTGTGTATGTAGATGAGTGGTTAATTACTTTTTTAAAGAAAAAAGTTGAAATACTAAATATAGACAGATTACTGATACAGTCTTTTAAAATACAGCCTCTGCTTTGTTCAGACCAGGCGTGCTTTTATATCCACAGGAGCTCCATGATTTTTCTTACTCAAATAGGTTTTGAAGAGTTGATTTTAATTGTTGAGTTAATATTGTGAGCTAGTTGGAATTTTTAGGGAATGATGACATCTGTTCTGAGAATAAGTAGTGCACATGTGGGATCACCACAAGACTGTCTTGATTCTGTGTCCCAGCTCCAGCTGAAAGGACATCTTTGCACTCAAGGGATAACTCACTTATCGTGAGCAGGCAGTTAGTAGCAGATGTTGTGCAGGGCTGTCTTGAGATACAGAGGTTAAGCTTAAATATTTAAATTCCCTTTAGGCAGGCTGGTAGATAAGAAGGGACAGTTAGAAGCTGATGACAAAGAATAGTTGTAGTTGTTTCTGATGCCAGTTTTACTGTTTGATGCCTGTAATACTTGAATGGAGCACTTCCATTCTAAATCAGTTTTTTGTTGGTATTATGCACAGACTTTGTTCATCAGCCTGGACTGTGAAAAGTGGTTGGATCTATTATTTATGTGTGTCTGAAGAGAAAGGAATTTTTCTATTATTTCCACCACTTCATTTCTCTTGAATTTTCTCTTGAAGCATCACCCCTATATAATTGTAGAAGTAAATTGTTACATGCTATTTTTTGTATTTCCTCATTTTTTAAATTAAAATACATTTTTATTTTTAGGGAGTGAATCCAGGCAACTCCAGCAGCACTAGACTTAAAACCAGCTTTTCCTAACCTTGTAACCTGTTGCTTCTGGCAGTAAGAAACAGTCTTGCATCATAGGGAGCTTTGTACCTAAGAGATGGTTCTTATGTAACAGACCACAAGCAATCTTCAGTTTTTGAAGAAATATGCTTTAGATAGCATAAAAATAACAGATAAGAAAATTTCTTTGTTTAGTAAATAAAATTCAGGGTAATTGTGACTGTTTTTACACTGAATGGCAAATTGCACCAAAGATGTAAAAATGGGCATGTGAGTGTTCTGAAATGACAGCACATGGGTGACTCCTGGTCACAATACTGAAAATGTGATGCAGAAGGAGTTGACAGCAGTGTGCTGTATTTACAATAGCTATCTTGCAAAAATGCAGCTGATGGTGCTTTTATATTTACGTGCTACAGTATATATTCATTTAGTGTGTAATCAGTTTTACCCTTCATTTGGTAGTAGTCAAAGCATTCGGCTGTAATAAGCAGGCAATCTCCTTTTACTTAAATGTGACTGATGGAAGGGAAACCAAGAAATACTCACTGGCAGCTCAAAGTTTCAGTCATGGCAGAGGAATTAGCTTTCCCTTTGAGAATTTGTATTCATTTTAGGCACATTTTTGAATGTACTTACTGCTTTCAGTAGCTTGTATGTTTTTTTGAGACGTACTGCTTCTGGTTTTGAATTTCCAGCAGGCTTCTTCATGTTTACTCATCAGTTAGGAAGCTGTGAAAGTGCTCTTTGGTGCTCTCTGTTCAGTATGCCGTGCAGGTAAATCCTGACGGAGTATGTACTGTGTAATCATGGGAACTCGGCCCCGATGGAGGAGAGACGTTTAAAGTGACATGACTTAAAGTTGGGTTTAATGTTTAGGTTGGAGTCCTGTGGAGACACCTTCTGTAGTTAAAAAACAATGAAAAAGTACTTTGAACAAAACAGAAAGCAGGGGAAACAGCCCACAAACCCGTGTTTGTATTTCAGCATGGCGTCACTGAAAAACTGCACATGAATGATTCAGAACAGAATGAGATTGATTATTTAATTTCCAATGAGTAAAACTCAATTTTCATAACTATTGTTGTGATTTTTAACAGTGTGAATGAAGATGGTTGTTAATAATTTTAAAAAGCAGATGTGAAACAAATTTACAGAGGATAATTGTAAGAGAGATCACATCTTACTTGAATAGAATAGTGCCTTGCAATAAAATCATTAGGCAAAATCAAGCCCAGAATGTTAATTATAAGGGTTGTTTCAGGTGTAGAGGTAGGCCATATAAGCATGTTTTAAAAAAAGTGCCATGGTACTTCTCTTAGACTCTGTTCCATCAGGTTTGATTGATACTGATCAAGAGGCCTGAAGTTTATTGGTGAGTGCAAAGAAAGACTCCTGAGATAACAGCATGAGTTTCTTTTCCTGAAGGAGTGCAGCTGAAAGTGCACTCCCTGCTGAGAAATGCAACAAAGTTATTTTACATTCCTAAAGAGACAGCATTGATCTGTGTTATTTATCTATATCTATGTATGTGTATATTGAGTTGTACATATCACTGGGCTAATGCTGAGGTTTTGTATAAGCATTGTGACAAGTAAGATTTATGAGGACACTGGGCTTGATTGTGATGATTATGGAAAATATTTCTTTTAATGCTCCCGTGAAAAAACAACAAAATTCTGTAAGGATCCTATTTCCCCCTTTGTACACCTAGATGTGCGTGTGGGTGCACATGTGGCCTCCTTGTCTCTTTTACTCACTGGTGAAAGGAAAAGCCTGAAGTTGTGTTGTTACTATGAATAAGCCAGAGAGTATATGCTTTTTCTTTCTTTTAAAAACCACCTCTATCTTGACCTTACTTCTTTTATCCTTTTTGTTATGTTTCTTAACAGGAGAAATGTAGGATTCTTTCTGGTGCAGAAATAGAAACTTAGGATACCAATAGAGTCTTTTCACTTGCTGGTTTTCCCTTGGTTAAGAACTAAAAATCCTGTATGGTACTGGAGGTAACTTTCTGGAAAACAAAAGTCTAGGACTGTAAGACTTTGGACATGGTGTGCTCTGGCAGTCTTCTGTCCAGGCTAGTGAGAGATGGACCAGGTGAGGGACCTGCAGGGTGGGTGGGACATTGACTGGGTTGCCAAGCCCGGAGGGTGGGGATCAGTGGAGCAAAGTCCAGCTGGTAGCAGGTTGCAAGTGGCATCCTTCCAGGATCAGTTTTGGGACCAAAACAATGGATGGATGGTGGGCTATAGTGTGATCTCAACAAGTGTGTTTGGACAATACCAAGTTGTTCAATGTGCTGGCAGGCAGAGTGGCTGTTCAGCAGGACCTGGAGAAGTGGTCTGACAGGAGGGGCCTTGTGTGGCCAGGTGAAGAGAAATGTGAAATCCTACACCAGGGATGGAGCAGCCACATGCAGCAGCACAGGCTGGCTGGACAACAGGTTTCTAAGGAAGGACCTTGGACTCAGGTGGATGACACGTTGAGTGTAGGTTGGCAGTGACAAAGACCAGCCACGCACTGGGCTATGTTAGTAAGAGTGCAGCCAGCTGCCCGAAAATAGTGGTTCTTCCCATCTATTCAGCAACCCTGAGACCACATCTAAAGTACAATGTTTGGAGTTCACCAGTACATGAAAGAAATTATATACTGCCACAGGTTCAAGTGAGGATCACCAAGATGATTAGGGGCCTAGAGCAGATCCCTTAAAGAGGGGAAACTAGACTTCTTCAACCTTAGACAAGAGACTAAGTGAAGGTCATATTGCTTTCTCCAAATATGAAATGGGAGAAAACTGAGAAAGCCAAAAATCCGATTAGATTTGAGGGGCTTTTGAGGGGGTCTATTTGTGGTTATTTATTATTATTATTTTGGGATTTGGTTTGTTTGTTTTGAACCATGAGTCTGATGAACAACTGCCCACAGAGGATGTGGAACCTCTTGTCCTCAGAGACATTCAAAACTCCACTTGACTGTAGAAGTAGGGCTTCTTAAAATTGTTTGGACTGCATGATTTAGTCTTTAAGAAGATAAGCAGGCTAAGTGGCTATTTAATTTCATGAATGTGTTTTTGTGCTTTCAGGTAAAAGTTTAAGCTTATTCTTGGAAAAACAGCACATTTAAACCTAATAAAACTGATGTAAGCAAAGTTGATGATTTTTTTCCTTCAAGGAAAGACTTCTTTAATAGAGGAAATAGGATACTACTCATATTTCTGCAAATATGTCGTTCAAAAAGTTTATCAAATTTGGGAGGTTTATGATTTTTAAGAATAATTTGAATAGTTACTGAGTGTTTGACAATGATATAATTCTTTATAAATGATCAACCTGCACTTCTAGAAAGTCAGCTATTTATTCTGTGAAGTTATAATTGTATTACAGCTTAACTGTGTATCTGCTGGATTAATTTTATTATTAACTTTTCTTTTTAGGAAGATTATTTGAATTTTGAATTCTAGAGCTCCCAATTTGAATTTAGTGCTCCTTTCTTCTTGTATTATATTTTACTTTTCAAGTAAAATTATTTCTTGATTTTTTTGATTCTCAAATCAAGAATATGGGACTGAAGAGGGAAATATACCTGGAGAAGTGTTCTTAATACAAACCTTAGTCTCTTCCATAGCACTTCAGAAAAACTTCTAAGGATGGAGGAGGTGAGAAAGAATAAAATATAGGAGATTTTTTTGTTTGAAGAGTTGTGGCTTGTTATGAAACTACACTAGGATTTAGATATCCAACTTGGTTAGATTTTTAACACTTCATTTCATAAAATCGTGGAATAACTCAAGTCAGAAAGGACTCATAAGGATCATTGAGTCCAGTTCTCTGCTCCTTGCAGGACTGCCTACAACTAAACCATATGAGACACTCCTTGAACCCTGGCAGGCTTGGTGCCATGACCACTTTCCCAGGAAGCCTGTTCCAGTGAACAACCACCTTCTCAGTGAAGAACGTTTTCCCAGTGTCTAATCTGAGCTTCCCCTGATGTGGCTTCATTCCATATCCTCGTGTCCTATTGCTGGTCACCAGAGAGAGGGGGTCAGCACCTCCCCTTTGGCTGCCCTCCTTGAGGAAGGTGTAGACTGTGATGAGGGCACCCCCCAGCCTTCTCTCCTCCAAGCTGAACAAGCCAAGTCATCTCAGCTGCTCCTCGTGAGTCTTGCCCTTGAGGCTTTTCACCACCTTGGTTGTCCTCCTGTGGACACTGATAATTTGGTGTCCTTCTTACACTGAGGCATCCACAATACTCGAGGTGGGGCCACTGTCCAGTGGGACAGTCACCTCCCTTGGCTGGCAATCCTGTGCTTGATGAACCACAGGACATGGTTGGCTCTTTTGGCTGCCAGGGTACACTGCTGACTCACACTCAACTTGCCACTGTCCACCAGAATCCTCAAGGCCTTCTTGACAGTGCTGCTCTCAATCCATTCATCTCCAGTATCTTGACATAGAGGTTTGCCCTGACCCGGGTGCAGGACTTTGCACTTGGCCTTGTTAAACTTCATGAGGTTCACATGGTCCCATTCCTCAAGCCTGTCCAGGTCCCTCTGGATGGCATCTCTTCCCTCCAGTGTATCAGCTGCACTACTCATTTTGGTATCATTGGCAAACTTGCTGAGGGTGCTCTGAATCCCACTGTCCCTGTAATTAATAAGGATATTGAACAGTACTGGTCCCAGTAGGGGCCCCTAAGGGACGCAATTTATTACTGATCTCTGTTTGGATGTTGAATCATTGATGTGGTCATCGAGCCAATTCCTTATCCATCAAACACGTATCTCTCCAGTGAGTGACAAAGATGTTGTGTGTGACCATGTCAAAGGCCTTACAAAAGTCAAGGTTGATGACGTGAAAGTACATGAATACAATGCTCATGTAAAACAAACAAAACCTTTTTAATTAATACTTCTCCTATCAGTGTCATAGTCTTGAAAGTACCACAGACATTGAGAGTAGTTGAGCTATTTTGTGCAGTGTGTAGCAAGGAAGACAACTGTTAGAAAAATCTAACAGTGATGTTAAAACAAACTTAGAGACTTTTGTTCAGTGATGACAGAGTGCCTGTTTACATCCTCCAAACACTATTTGTTAATTGTCAGTTTATAAAGCTGTTGAATTTTAATATAGTTGAATGATGCTGGGATGAGCCTGGGAAATTCAAGTCCACTGACATATTGAACAAACCCTTCTGTGATGAGGATGTAGTCAGGGAACCCAGGACAAGTGGTCTGTAAAGTACAACAGAACATGCAGACTGGGCCAGCCTGTGCCATATTGTGAGTAGGACAATGATGGTCCATTCCTGTGTTCTTAGTAATGTAATATTCAATGGTGATGGTGTTTCTGAAATCAGCAGCAATGGGTGACTTTTACCTAAGAATTTTTAAGGAGGTAGCTTAAATGGCATACTGACATTCTTGTTGGTTGTGTTTTGGTTTCATATTTTTCTTCCCTCACTAAGTGTCAAAATTATGGGGAAAATTGTAAAATGAAGAATGATGATGGTATGACAGTGTAAGTGGCATATCCTAACTATGTCTGTTGTCTAATACAACCTCTTATCTTAGAAGAGTATTTATGCTATCTCTGTTAGTCTTTAAGTTGAAACTAATTATAACACAGAATGAGTTATAACTGAAGAGAAAGTTGAATGAAGTTGACTTGGATGTTTTGACAAAGTTGTTTGTTTTTACCATAAAACAGATCTTGCACATTGCATTTTCCTAACCTTATAAATGATGCTTTGTTTTCTTTTGCAAATTATTCTTCATATGAGAATATGAATTAAGCTTTTATGTTTTGATTTGAAAAAAGCTACTTGGGCAAAATAGTTTTGATTCTTTCACAAGACAGAGGAATATATGTTATAGTTTTCTTGTATATTGTCATGGTTGCAGCACCTGCAATGGTGTCATCTTTTGGGAGATGTTTTGTGGTGGAATTTTTGTTGTTTGTTTGTTGGTTGTGGGCTTTCTCCCCCACACCTTTACTGTCTTCTGGGATGAAAGAAGCCTGCAGAGGCTCTTTGATGTGAAGACCTACTTAAATTATTTTCAGTGTTACAACACCAGAGCTGTCTGGACACCATTTGGAAAAAAATGGTCGTGTTCTAAGCATAGACAGAAGTAAAATCTTTTGGAGTGAGTTCATCAGGCAGAAACCTGAATGCCCAAAATATTTTCTCCTCAGTTGTACAGTTACAAGGAAAGAGATGCTAGTTCTCTCTAAAACCTCCCTTTTAAAAATGTTTATAGTCCTCTGGTGGCAGTTTTGTTGCCAAGTTAGTGTTGCTTTCACAGGAAGTGCTTGGAAGGAAACCTTGTTTAAACTGGCAAAGAAAACGAGAAGAAATGCAATTTTTTCTTTGCTGACACTTTGCAGGTTAATAAAGCTCTTTGGCATAGGTGCTCCTGACAAACCCTCAGATTCACTGCCTGCTCTTCCTTGTCTCCCCATTTCATTTGAAGTGCTCTGAATGCATCCTTACTTGCTTTTTTCCACCCTATCTAGAATAGATCCTTCAAAAATGTTTTTGTCTGTGGTTAAAATAGCTGCAACAGTGTTGCTTTACTTCAGCAGAGCCTAGTCTGTCTGCTGAATTCACGTGTAGTTCAGTGTAGCTTCCTGTTTTTCTCATCCTATTTAATTGGGCAACAAGTTGCAGCAAAGCAGCTTCCTTTAAAATGAATCAGTGAATATTATGCATATTGCGAATATGAAAGCAACTAATGTCTCTTTGAATCTTACAAAATCTTGGATACTTTTCTATAGCTTTAATGTTTGTATGGAAGGCCAAACCTGGTTGAAAACAAAGCAATTATCTGCCTTTCTGTGTATTCCTTTTTAATTTGTTTTGATTTGCGTTTTTTTCTCTATCGCTATCTTTTGATGGTAACATTAAAGAGATGTCCTGCTTTATTTTTTTTCTGTCATAATCTCTATTGCTTCATTCATATGACTTGTTCCTACAAGTAATGGTGCTACTTCGTTGGGTCCAGATGTGTGTAGCTATCCTGATAATTATACAATAAAATTGACAAGTACTTATTAAAACTGTCTCATTTGTCTTGCGGTGAGCATTATATAGTATGATTATTTTTATAGCAGTACAACTGTTTTTTTGAAACACTGTGTAAGTATGCCTGAAGAAAAGCAAAGGGAAATAAGAGGAGTTAATACAATGTAGGTGGTGCAGAGCATGGTTCATATTATAAACCTGGGAAACAATGACTGACTTGGAAATTAGTATGAAATCATTGATTGGTTCATCAGTCATACAATAATGGTAAACTACTGGATGGAGTGACGACATTTTGCTGTAGTCGTAGTGTGCTGAAAGCACGTGTACAATGTGTACAAAGATACCTGGGTGGATGCCTCTTCTCTGATAGAGTGATTTTTGCCTGTTGTAAACGTGCACCTGGACCTTTGTCCGTTTGCCAAAAGTTAAACCAGAAGGCTGTGATTTAGACTTACTCAGCGGGGCATTTTGGAGTATCTTTCTCATCAAGTTGCTATATGAGTCTCTAATTCTGAAACAAACCTGTAATCTGTGGCAGAGGAAGAAAACCTGAACTTTGTTCATCATAAAGCGGTGTGAAGTAGAGCTGGAGCTTGGCCTGAGGCTCTAAAAATAAGAAGAGAACTTGTGGAGAACCTGTTAGGTGCAAGAAACACATTGTGTGATTGTGATTCCTGAGCATCATCGACTGAAATGCAGTGCTTGAAGGACTTCCCAGCCACTATGGGCTGGGCTACCAATCTGCTGAATAATTCCACCACATGGGGAGTTTCTGGTGCTTCTGCTGGAAGAAATTACAGGGGAAGTTAAAGCTTGACCATGACTGAGAATTTTTAAATGAAGGTTAGATCACTCTTAAAGCAACTCCAGATGAACTAAATGTAAAAAACCACTAGGGTTTGATAGTGTGAATGCTTCACTATTGCTTATACAAGCTATAAGTATTTTTAGTGTATTTTAGTATTTTAATTCATGTCTGTGAAGTGAGCATTTGCAGGAAAAAGAAACCAATATCTCTTGGTCAGTTGAATGCTAGAGAAGTGGGTTTCGTCCCTGTCCAGTTAATGAATTTTTCTGAGGTATTAAAAAAATCATGTAGCATGTTTTCCAGGTGACCAGTGATTGGGATTTCTTAATTTTTGAGATTTGCCTTGAAGTTGAGTAGCCTGGTTGAATGAAGGTAATACTGAGGTCTCCACCTGAAGGCAATTGAATGTATTAATTGACCATAGAAAACTTTATAAATTGCTTGTCTACTGGACATTTAACGTTAGTGGGAAATTTTAACCCTAATCTGTCATCTTAATGTTTTTGACAGGGCCCCAGGTAAATTAATTCATATTGTAAAATTCTAAAATTATAGTAGAGTTGCAAAAGAAAATTTAATATTTCTCTTTTCAGTGCAGGGTTTGAATAGCGTGTAGCTTAAACAGGAAGGGAAAAAATGCAATCCTAGAAGTTTATGATGATAATAGACTGAAAATGCTTTAAAAAGCAGTTTACTGAGCACTGTGCAGCCTTTTGGGAAGATGGGCTGGGATAAATTAAAATGAAAGGCTGTAGAGACAGATGGTCATTTAGGGATGTGTCTTACACATGGTAACAATTAAGATGTGAATGGAGCCTGCAATGGGCTTCTGTGTTCTGTACTAACCTTACTGTTTTACCCTCTGTGTCAGGGTATAGTCACACACATCATTACAGAAAATATACACATATCTCAGTATAAAACTGTTGTGTGAATGAAGCTGCTGCTTTTCTGTGTCTGTGCTGTGGTTTCTGGCCCACTAAGCAAGATACATGTAGCAAAACAGTGATCTTCAGCAACACAGGCATTTAATTTGAATTAAGCTGATGCATAAAGAATAAACATTGACCCCAGCATCTCACTTCTGTCCTGAAGCTTAAAGGTAGTCAACCAGTTTAGGGTGGTGTAGAATCCTAGAATGATTTAGGTTGGAAGGGACATCTTCAGCTAGTTCAGATTTTTGAGCTTTGGTTTATTTTGAGTGCATTTTAGTCTCAAGCAGTAATCAGTGGTAATCAATGATTTTACTTGTGTTGGGCTTTGATTTTTGTGAATTAATCTCCAGACTGATTTTGAGCAATCTTAGGAAGTTTTCAGCTGAGTCTGAAGAAGCCTTACTTAATACTTTGTTGCTAAAAGCAAACATGGTCAAATGGGAACTTTGTATGTAGTAGATGGCCTCTCTGCCCCATCAAGTGTTCAGCCTTTGAAGCATTTTTTTCTTTCTTTTTCTTTTAATACTAGAGTTGACAAAGTGAAGTAGAAGAATATGTTGGTTGTAAAGATAGTTTGTCTAGAAAAACAAAAATGCAGACAGAAGGATCACAGATCAAAGGCAGATGGCACGTGGATGGCACTAATTTTTAGCCCATAGTAAACAATTTACTTACAGATACAAGATTTACTTGCAACATTTGCTTGAGATTTAAGTTATTTGCTGCCAAATATAAAACTTAAATTCTTCCAAGGAGAAAAATTGTTTCTTTTGCTGACGCAGTTCTACATGCGTGTACATACTTTCCATCCAGCTTTCCATCCTTCTGTTGTACCTTGTGTCCTTCCTGAAGGGCCTGATGTTGACTGATACCAAGTCTGTGTGAAAGGTTCTTAAATGCTTCTTTGCTTGAAGCAAGATCTCCAGAAGACTTAGCTAACAACCCTTTCTATAAAAACTGCTTTTATTTTGCAGAAGTACATTTTTTATCCACAGCTTGGTAGATTCTGTTTTGGTAGGTAGTTTGTTCTGAAAGACAATATATGTGCCTCTATAAGCTGTACTAGTTGTAACTTCTGTTATAATTTTTGTAGTTGCATTAACAAAGCTTCTCAGACTCCCTGGCTTTTGTGAATATGGCCATGCCTATTAAGAAATGAGAAAAGTGAGTTGGTAGGAATTGAAACACACTGTGTGGGTTGAGAAGTGTAGTTGAATTGTGTGCTATGGTTGAAACAGTAAAAAGTTTATTTGCTCAAGAGATTCTCAGAAGTTTTCTAGGTTGTCAAATTTTTCACCAGAAACTACCACCACATTGACTCAAAACCACGGTTTCACCTAAGCCTGTGTCCTGCCCTTTAACAGTCATTAATCAATAGCAGCTGTCTTAGGGAGAACATTTACAGGAAAATTTGCCATGATACTATTTCAACAATTTGTACTTCAGAAATTTCCTGAGCTGAAGGTGATAAACTATTAAACACAGAGATGTCTTGGATGTCCCTGTCATTAACTAGAATTTGTTAGCATTTATGGAAAACTAAATTTTACGGCTTACCTATGTGGTGTTTAGGGTAAAAAGCAGACTTTTAAATGAAACTTGCATCCTGCTGATTTAATTTGATATTTTAATAGTATGAGAAAATAATTAATCACTGTGTGTTTATTTTCTTTGTTCCTTGTAGATTGCAGACCTCTCTTGCTCTACATCAGTCATTTCTTTTGAAGTTGAAGAATATTAACCTACATATCTTTAATCCCACCCCCTCAGGAAATGTTTTCCTCATTGAGGTCAATTTACCTGCTTTCTTATATCCTCTTTTACCTTTCTGAGATACAAAGAATAAAATGCAGATGTACTATGAACTTCCATCTTGTATGATGATGCTTTTTGAGCTACTCTTACTCAATCCTCAATGGTTTGATATCTTGGTAGCTCCTGCATATTCAAGGGATAGTTCAAGAAAACTTCTCTTAAAATTGCAGCATGTTTTTTGTCTACCCTGGTAATGGGGGATTTAGAGACTCACATAATATATGTAAATTTACAATATATGCATTGCTTTATGCTTTTATATAAATGGGTTTTTTTCATCTGCTGTCTTAATGGGCAGTTAGTATTTGTGAAGTTACCTGACCTCTCCACATCTAGTTTTCATTTTTCTTACTTGAACAGCTTGTATCATCAGTGCCCTTTGTCACTTTACCATTCACATCCTTTCTAGATATGTATGAATGCACTGAACTGCACAGATGACAGAACTGCTTCCTGATGCCCTTTCTTGAATGATAAAAGTGACAGTTTCTTCCTGTTTCCTTTTTTCTAAATAGTTGCTGCTCCAGAACAATGACTTCTCCTCATGCCCGTTGTTTTTTTTTTTTTTTTTTTTTTAATCAAGAACTTTTAGTGTTGAACACGGGTAGATCTTTTTTGGAAATTCGTGTAGACTGTGTCAAACAGGTTGCCAACAAATCCGTTTGCCCAGCTAAAAGGAGGCAAATTACTTGGATTTGAGGTATCTCTTTAAAAAGATCATGGTTTGGGTTATTTTTGTTCTCTCTTGCCCTGTGGTTTGAGAGTTTCTTTGTCGTTTTGAGGTCTGTGAATGAGAGAGGAGGTTCACAGCAGAATTAAGACCAGCTTTTTGCTTTGAATGTATTTGAAAACGGTACTAGTTTGTATGTATTTTTCTGTTTAATGTTCTTTGCATTTAGTTTTCAGAGTGCTTCTGTGATTTCCTGATTTGTTCATGACTTCAACTTGTTGGAGGACATCTTCTTTTAGTAATCTTTACTATCTCTCGTCATTGTGGTCATTCTGAAAAGATCTGTTTCTGAAAAGACAGCTGTTTGCTTACTTAGGTACAATCACTTACAACTTCAAATCTTTGATTATAATATTTTGTATCAGGGAGAATGGAAGAAGATTTCCTTCAATATATCTTGTTGAAACACTGTAATATTGAAAATTATATGTGAGTAATAATTGGGTGCAAATAAATATTTATAGTGTTTCAGCAGGAGACTATCTCATATTAAACTTAATTTTAATGTACTTTCAAAAAAATTTTGTTTTTTCAAATAAACTTGGGTTAGTAATGCCCATGTTTGTACATGTTCAAGAAAAAAGACCTTTTAACCAGCTGGCCTCTGCTAAAAACATGTGCCAGACTGGAATGTTTACGGAAGAATTTTAGCTTAGGAGTATGCTGAAGACATCAGCATCTAAATTCCTTTTATTATTTATTTGAAGAGGTTCTGACACCCATTAGTAAATGGGATTGGTGAACATGCTTTCCATGCATTGTTCCTGCCCATTGGGCTGATATTCAAAACATCAGGAAACTTCCTTCTTTCCCTGTGGAAAATTAGACAGCACTTCTGTGGGGAAACAAATATTAGAATATCCTGGTCTTAAGTTGTCATCTGAGAACTGGGCAGATGCTTACTTCAAAAAGAAATGAAGAGTACTCAAAACTAGGCTATAATTAATTTAGTACAATTATGGGTAAGGTTCACAGTGTTACAGTTGTTTCTCTTGCTTACTTGGATGAGTTAAATTAAAAATGAAACAAACCCCTTTATTCTTTACAATATCATCCATATGTCTTAACCAAGAAGATCTTTTTTCTCGTTTCCTCACCTCAGTGCATTGCTGTGGGACAGAGCCTGTGCTCTGGTGCTGCTGGAGCTGCAGTAACCTCATGAGTGCCTGCACAGGAAATGGAAACTTTCTTGCATGCTCTGCAAGAGGAGTGGTGTCATGGTTGTGCAGGTAGCATTGTAAAGTTCTGCCTCTCCTGAGGAAGAATGTACCTTCTCTGCCCCCCTCTTGAGTAGGGTTGACCAGGGAGAAAAGTCAGATTACCAATCTTCATGTGGATACGATCAATTAGAATGTGTAACCAACTGTTGTTAGTTACATTACTGGGCACAGAAAAGGGTAACTTTGGTTTTTCATGTTGCCTTTGGGCTTGGTTTTCTCATGGTTTTCTCTTTATCACTTGTGTAGCAGACATGGGAACAGTAAAGGATGTGAGTCCTCCAAGCTTAACTTGTTAACCAAGAAGTTTCTTTGTTCTTTATTTCAATACCCAGTCCTTATATCAAAGGACAGGTGAGCCACCAGTGTTACACAATTCCCCTTTACCCCGATACTTGCCTGGGCAGCAGGAGTGGCTTTTGCTGCCGCCCTTCTTCCCCAGCCTGCTTTTCTTGACAGTCTTGTGTTCCTGGAACAGGGAGCAGGCCAGCACTGGACTGTGCCATAGCAAGGGCTAGTTCTTGGCTCTTGCTGCTGAAGAATGAGATTGTCTGCCTCTTCTTGCTTTTATTCCTGTCAGTTGGGCATTTGTAGTTCTTTTTTAGGAGAATATGTTTCCTGAGCTGGATGTTTTGGCTGCCAGCTTTTAAGCGTGAGGAAAATACCAAAAAGGCATCAGCCCCACACCAGGCATTGAGCTGGGAAGGCAAAATGATGTGGTTCTGGGAAAAGAAAAAGGGATGAAAAGGAAGATGAAGTTCTTTAGGCATGGCGAGGGAATATTCTTCCATGCTGTCTTCAGAATGTGCCTTTCCTCATCCTGTTTTTTTTCTTTACAGAGATGTCAAAATGTATCATTAGATTTAACTAGGAATTTGTTGGAGGCCTGAAGGTATTCAAAGTATCGGGTTTTTTGGGACCTTTGATGTTCATTAGGGAGTAGTTCTGTTTCTGTGCCAGGTGATGTTTACTTTGCTTTTTTTGTTTCCTTTGCAAACTGCAGTCTTACAGTTTCATAGTTTCTTTTGTAACTCTTAACATTTCTTATTTAGCTTTTCTTTCCCAGATAATCTCTTAGGCTTTTGAAAATTTGGTTATCTTGCTTCTGTGGGATTAAATTTAATACAAAGGGAAATGGAGCAGTTGGGGTGGGGTTTTTGTAATAGTTTTTTTGTTGTTGGGTTTTTTTCTACAAATGACTACTTTTTTTAAGAGCATGTTAGTGTTGAAGTTGCATATGAATGGAGAGGTTATCCCCATGTGATCATTAAAGTCAGTGCTTAAAATATTACAGTCTTGATGTCATGCTCTGTGCTTGCTTTTTATATTTTTCTTATGATAGACAGTAAATTGTATGCTAGTTTTATTTCCTGTTTATGTTCTGAGTATTTTGGTGTTTGTCTTGCACATAATTTAAAATAAATGTTGGGGTTTTAAGTCTAATGGAAACACTTCACAGTTTTATGAGATGACTTCATAAAATTAGCAGAACTTTACATTTGGTGTCATATTTAAATTAAAATACTGTTTAGGAAGAAGGAGTAGTTATTCCCTGCAAGTCACCACTTACAGCAAATGGAAACTATTACTTTATTTTTAACTTGCATAGATTTGTGTGGTACTTGCTTTTTGCTTTGTGTCCCCGGTCTCAATATGTTTAAACCTCTCTGGTCCTCACATTGTAAACTTCTGTCTCAGATCATGTGGGTAAGCTGGTGCTGCAGCCAGGTGTCACGCGTGCTTGTAATCAGATTAAAAGAAACTGAAATAGAGAAAGGAACTTGCACGGAAGGTCGAAGTATTGCAACAATATTAATGAAACATCTACGTGGCTTGTGTAGGAAATTACCTGGCTTCAGCTTAAGGGCAGAGGGGACACCTGCAGCAAGGTTACTCTGTGTGATTGATTGTGGAGGATTGCTGTTTGAAGGCTGATGAATAAGCTGGATTCCTATTTCTGTAATCATGATATGACCCAGGCTGGCCTTTAACAGGTCACAGGGCACCACTGCAGCATCTGAGCACCATTGTGTCTTTTAACCAGTGATACCACTGAGATGTTGCAGGTTGTCTAAGAGAAGTCTGAGCAAATTCATTTAAAAAAAAAATTACTCTCAAGATCAAAGACAAATCCCACAGTTACTTATAACTAAAAAAAAAAAAAAAAATGTTACTGAGTATATTGGGTCCTCTGTGGAATTGGAGCTGGCTCTGTCCAACACGGAGGCAGCTTCTGGTGTCTTCTCACAGAAGGTACTTCTGCAGCCCCTCTCTATCCCCCTGCTCCCAGCTGCCAAAACCTTGCCACATGAACCAAATGCACCAAGTAGGACAACTACCTAGCAGAAAAGTTATTTTAATGTTGAATTTGAAAATGTCCTTAGTCTTATTGTGGTAACAAAACTGTCAAATGTGGCTGTGGATTAGACAATAAAGTGGTGAAAGACTGACCAGAACATTCCTGACATGAGCACACAGTGCTGATAGTGCAATACTTTGCATAAGACTCTCTAATGTGAAATTGCCTGAAAGTATTTGCCAAGAACTAGTTTATCTGATACGTGTACTTAAAGGACATTTAAATCAGTTTTCCAGAATCATTGCATGTGTAGCAAGTTTGACAATTTGGGGGGAACTAGGCTTTCAATAGAGTTGCTCTCGAAGTGTATAGCAAATGTAGTCCTTTTAGGAATTACTGTGCATGACTTGTAGGTTTTGCAGATTGGATATAATGATGCTGATGTCCAGATTCCTGAGCATATACAGGAGTTTCTGATGCCCATGATGTGAGCTAGTACTAGTGCTGGGTCACAAAACCTCTGGGAATCCAGACAGCTGCAAAAAATCCTGAATTTGTGTGGGCACAATTTCTGAGTTTCTTAGCCTGTCATACCACTTTACTTCTTGGACCACCAGGCTGAAATGGGAATTTGTCCTTCTGATAACCCCTTGAATAAAATTAAGGATGTAATAGGCAGCTGGGACTTTTGGTAGCACACCCCTCCTTAATAATTTCTTTACCTTAAAATCACAGTCAACTCCAAACAGGGTAAAATAGAAGGCAAATTTAAGACATTCATCATTACTTTGTGAATGGTAACACAACTACAAATATTTCTAAATTATGTAGAAAAAAAAATGGGAGAATGCTACTTAATCAAGCTGCAACTTTGACTTCACTTTGAGCTTTTCTCCCCCCTGTCTCTCTTTTTCTGTCTCTGTCAAGTTAGCACACTGAGTCAGCTGGAGAACTGCCTGTCCTGGATTCTTTCTTTTGTGATACCTCCTGCTGCACCTGGTAGAAAGCACAACGAGCCTTGATGCAGAGTGCCTGTGTGTATGACTAATCTATCTGATCCTTGAAGCCATGGGTGGAAAAGAGGGAGGGGTCTAGACTTAAAATCTTTATCCAATTTTTCTTTCCTTCCTGGAGATACAAATATGGGTCAAGGTGTCTTGCAAACTACCATATTGTGTTTGATAGGCTGATTAACAAGTGTATTAGCCTGAGTGTAGTAAAATTTTCTGACCCTTTTTGTGACTTGTATGTTATGCTGCAAAGTATTTCTGATTTAGTTTGTTTGGGTTTTTTTTTTTTGCATGATACAGACTGTCACTTGGAACACCAATATCATATTTTATGCATGATCATAAATAGGATAAATAAGTATTTATAATATTACAGGCATTGAATTGTGTCTAGCCACAAGGAGGGCTAGAGCTTTTGTGGTAAATGACCAACTTTTTTCCTAAGCTTATGATAACAGTAGACAGTAACCCCATATGAACAGGGCTGTGGAATGAGTATGTAAGCAAAACAACAGTAAAAAACCCATTACTTTCATCCATAATTGTTTTTCTTTTGTCAAAATGAGGTGCATTCAATTTTTTTTAACGCAACTGTAATAAAAGCATCATATTGGAAAAGAATAGCTTGCTCAAGAATGCTCTGATATACTTTAAGGGTATTGTAATGTATCCTAAGTTATACAATTTAGAAGAAATAGTTATATATTTTATATAAATATATAAATTATTTATATATAAATATTTTATTGCAAATATTTCCTCTCTGCTCTGATTTATGTTGAATGAGTTTCAGCAAAACCTGTTAAAAAATGACTCCTTTGTGTTTACTGATGCCAGTGCTAAGTGAAAAATTTTTGCTCTTAGTTCAGTAGTACAGTAACTGCACCAGTGATGACTTACCTGATGATAAGACCACACAGATGTGTTATTCTTCTTGAGAGCACTTGAGATGGCTCAGAGGATAGTATTTACAGGCAAAGCAAAATAGTGGACAGCTTGTTTTTCATTCCCTTCTACCAGCAGTTTAGATCGATTGGGCTGCAAGCTGACAATTATATTTCATCTTTGGAGACCCTAAAAGATACCTTTAAGGTATATACATTTTAGTGTGTCTCTTGGTACTTTTTGAAAATAATGCTTCTCCTGACAAGTGAGTTGCTTGGAAGCTGCTGGGTGATTTGGAAAGTGTACTTCCTGGTCATAATGCCTCTTGGTAATGTGCAGACGCAGTGAAGGCTTGAAAATTAAGGACTTGCAATGATTGCATAGTGCTCTTAATGGAAGGTAACCTGTGAAAATGTGATCTAGGCTACTTTGTGTTTGTTCCAGGCTAGGAGCATGCACAGGGGCATCTATTAATGGTTCTATTTAATTTTACCTGTTAAGATGCTCTATGTCAACTATATATCTTAAGAATTGGGAGGGGGGGGAGGAGGAAAAAGAACCCAACTTACATCTGTGGACATTCTTACACTGGTAATAAGTTACAGATTTTCAAGACTTGCTTCTATTTTTATAAACTTGGGTAGAATATAATTTCTGCAGGAGTTGTTTTGTTTCTTTATGTCACAAAAAAATCATTTAAAAACTGCTGCTTGTGCTAATAAACAGCAAAAAGCTTTATACTGACTCAAGGCATAAACAAAATAGAAGATTCAACTGAGCATGCGACTGCTCAGGCATAACAAAATCAAAGCAGCTGGTTGAATAGCTTGGAGCTTTTTTTAGTGCCAACCTTGCCAAGACATCTGTGTTCTATAAGACATTAAGGGGAGAAGTTGATTTCAAATAGTTGTATGTTTTTGACAGCCTGGCTTTTGAATAAGGGATTTGAATAAGTTTCCACAGTCAAAAAGGCCGGATAACATGTACTGTCCCTTCCACTGCAATCTTTCTAAAATTCAAAGTGCTTTAATAAGACTGTTTTAATCTGAAGTGTCAATTTTATATATCAGCTGTTCTCTTACCAAGCAGGAAGGTACTTTGGATTCATTGCAACAATCAAACCAGCACTGAGTTTTGCCTTGTAAAAAGTGGGGGGAGAATCTTTGCTTTTGGGGTTTTAGATTAGTTGTTGTACCATGCAGCTGGGAAACTAAGAGGTGCACAAGGCATTTGAGTTTTAGCTGTAAATTTATCACAGAATCACAGAATATGCTGAGTTGGAAGGGACCCACAGGGATCATTGAGTCCAACCCTTAGCCCAGCACAGGACCATCCACAAGATCACACCATGTACTTGAGAGTATTGTCCAAATACCTCTTTATCAGTCTTGGTGCTGTGATCACTTCCCTGGAGAGCCTGTTCCAGTGACCAACCACCCTCTGGGTGAAGAACTTTTTTTCTAATATCCAACCTAAACATCCCCTGACACAACTTCAGGCTATTTTCTTGGGTCCTGTCACTGGTCACCACAGAGAAGAGGTCAGTGCCTGCCCCTCCTCTTCCCCTCACGAGGAAGTGGTAGCTTTATGAGTGCATCTTTGGAATATCCTTTTTATACTAGAAAATTGCTTTCACCTAGTTGGTTTGGAATGCTGCTTCTTTGTTTCACAAAGCTTAGAGTGTAACTGACATTTTATTTTTCCCCCAAGGTTCCCAAGACATCCAATGCACACATTATAATCCCACACTCAACCTATCTCCAGGAGCTGTGATACCATACTTCATTTTAAATTACGCTTGTAGGAATTGGAAAATACTGCTGCATCATGAAAAGTGCTTGCTTGCTTATAAGACTGAGGATTCTCTGAATTGAGCTGAGTTCAGTCAGTGACACTTTGTTATAACAAAACACTTTATAAAGGAATAACACTTTGTTTTGACTAGGATACTTAATTTATAAAGTTATGTACTGCTACAAATGGTCCAGGAAGCTTTAGTTCTTTAAGTTGGAAAACAATTGAGAAGAAGAGCAAAATTGCTGCTAATTGCTGTGGAATAGTGATGTTGCAATGAAGGCTTTTTTTTAATTTTACAGTTCCTATATGTAAGAGCATGCGTACAGTACTTAGAGCAGGTAAACATGTGTTGCTACCTTGTTGACATGTGAAGGCAACTCAAGGTAGCTTAATGTAGCAAACAATCTGAAAGAATCTTTGGAATTTAAAGTTCTTACTTATTAAAATAAATCTTCCTTAACTATTAGCAGTATGAAACATGTAAGCTATTTGTTTGTGAAACTCGTAATTACAGGCCAAAACCCAAGTCATCACTTTTTAGAGTGACACAAAGTTTCTGTAGCATCTGTTCCTGCAGAGCCAGGCACGGAGAGCAGCTGAAGGTGCTCTCTCTGCCTGAACCGTGCTGTCCTGCCTGTCCTCCAGCCCCAGGGAGCACATCCTGCTGTGCCAGGAGGGCATGTGAAGGCACAGCAGCAGAGTGGATTTATGTTGTCTGCTAGGAAACCATTCCTGGAATAAAATTTGAAAAATCAGAGAAGTCCTGCGTTTTCCCCATTAATTAGTAGTGCCTATAATAGCATCTTGGGACCAATTGCCTTTTTTTTTAAACTGCATAGTTTTTGGGCATGTATTTTATTATATTAATTTGTTCAAAAATTGTGGTCAGTTAATCTATTAATTCACTCAACTGTTTGGTTAGACTGTGAGTATGTAACATGTTCTTTGGCTGTTTTGCAGTTGTCTTGAGAGTATGTTAAAATGTGTTACTTGTCTGTTAGCTGTTTGGGTAGGTAGTGGAATTCATGGGGTTTTTTGGAAAGACGTGAATTTTTCTTGAGCTCTCAGCCAGAACAGTTGCAGTCAAATGCATTTTGCAAGCTGTCTGCAAGGCACTGATAGATTGACATACAGAAAGAGAGAATGGGAATAATGCAGACTTGAGGAAAAAAGTCATGAAAGTCTCCAAGTGAAAGTGGGAGGAGGAAGAGACTAGATAGAAGAAAGGCATGGAGTGGGTGAGCTTAGACAAACACCATAAGGATTCAGAAAAAAGAGGAGCCCAGAGAACTTTAACAGGAGGCAGAAAGGACACAGTGTTACATGAGTTGGCTGTAGATTTTTCAGGTCAGTAAGTTAAAACAAATATAACCCAAAGGTGTTATATTTTTAACGGCAAGCAACAAGGCAGACTGGGAAACCAGGGCACTTTCAGAGGTGCATGAAATGCAGTATCTTGAAGGCTTTTGGATCTTTCCAAGGCCTGAATTTGGTGAGAGTGAGAGTCTCTGCTTTTGCAGGTTCGGGGTTTTTTTTTAATTTATTTAATCCAGTCCTTGACAAATTCATTTGTCTCTGGGATAAATATGAAGAACGTGTGTTATCTTGAACTGTTCTTATGAGAAAGGGGTGACTTGATTTCTTCTAAAATAGCTGTGGTGGCTTGTTTATACACCTTCAGCTGTTTGTTTTTACTTTGAGGGGAGGAGTAACCTTACGGCTTTCCCCTTTTAACCTGTTGTCTCTTACTGTCTTCCACTTGCTGTACTTGGCTCTGGCCTTCTGTGTTCCTTTGCTTGTAAATTTAAAGGGAATTTCTTTGACTTCTGTGATACTTCTTATGCTTGCTAGTGACTCCCTATGAACGTGCTCAAATGTTACATATATCTCTTTCATGTTGTCAGTAGGAACTTGAAAAGAGTGCTGTCTGTCATGCTATCAAGTGCTGTCTTGTTGTGCTCCTCCTCCTCTGTGTAGGAAAGCTTTTTCATTTTCTTTCATGTGTTGCCTCTGTCAGATCAGAGACTTTGTTCAACACTTGCACAGTTCTTACCCCAGAGGAGTTTGGCTCGTGCTTGGGCACTTTGGCAATATAAGTAAGAATTCTTAAGCCTTTGCTATGATTTGACTTCTTTTTTTTTTTCTTTTTTAATTGTCAGACTATACCATCTGTGGGGAAGTTGTCATTGATTGGTCATTGATTGTCATTGTCCTTATCACTGTTAAAAATAAATTTCCTCTCTTCATTTTTTAAGGGGATAGGGAATGGCATGTACAGCCTAGTAAGTTTCTGATGATTTGCAGACTTCAAAATAAATCCTTATAAAACAATAACTTTTTTTTTGCATGGAATGAAATCATTAAGGTTGGAAAAGAATGCTAAGATCATCAAGTCCAACTGTCAACCCAGCAGCACCATGATATTTACCACTAAACCATGTCCTCAAGTACTATATCCATACATTTTTTTAATTCTTCCAGAGATCGTGACTCCACCAGTTCCGTGGACATTATGTTCCAAATGACATCACTGTAATTCCTGAGTATTTGAGACACAAGGTGTACCATGGTGCAACCCTCTGTACCTTTACTGTTAAGTAAGATGACAAATTAGGCTGTGTGATAGAAGGCTCATCTCCAAAAACACGAAGGGGCCCAGTGGAATGGTGGCAGGTGAGGAAATTTTAATAATCTGAGAAATAGAGCACCCTGAAGTGGCTCTTCCCAAGTCTGCCACAGGAAGGTGATCAGTTCTATGAGGCTCATTATGAGATGGAGGGGAACGGTATCCTTGAATTTTTCAGGATGTATTATGGAATGTTTAGGAGAAGGACAAAAGGCAGGGTATGTGATTCTGTAAAGGAGAATTTGAAGTGGTTTGGAGAGAAACAAGCATAGGAAAAGAGGATGGGGGAATAAAGGAGCTAGTCTTGTATTGGTGGGTGAGGGGACTCTCTTCTATATACATTTGTATATATGGAGCACTAAGTGCCAGTGTCAGCTCACAGGCCAGAGTGGAGTGGGACCCCCGGGTCCTAGGGGCCCATACACCTTGGGGTGCCAGCAGCTGGAGCATGTGCATCTTGTGTGGAGATGTCAGTGTGCAACAACAGCAGGACTGTTTGTAGGCTGGTGAGTAGGTCAGAGGTGTGGGTGGCAGGTAATGAAGCCAGGTGATAAATCTGGGAGAGACAGAGAACAGAAGATCTGCCAGTTGGCTGCTTGAGGGACTGACAGGTCCAAGCCAACTTCTGCAGGCACAATAAGGTCTCAGGCCTGGTTGAGGGACGTGTTTTGTGTGTGCATGAGCCATGTACTCTGCAGTAATATACTTTTGTCCCCATCAGCCATAATGGAGACCTGCAGGAGGAGCCCTTTGTGCTCTGTGTGTCAGCTGGAAATACACCGTCAACCTTTGTACTGGACGGAAGCAGGAATGTGGAACCTCACCTTTATTGAGCTACTGGAATCAGTGGCATGTAACCCGTTTGGATGGAGTTTGTCTGTATGATTGTCTTTTTCCTCTGCTCTTTTGGGTGTGGCTAAAAATAGTACAAGGTAGATTCTGCATGCATCTAACATGGCAATGGGGCTTTTTATAGATTTCAAAAGAGAGGTTTTTACCAAATTTATGTCTAAAGTTAGCAAATCTTTATTGAGATATAACAAGTATCACTTTTGACTTCAGATTTCTTTTTGGAGGAGACCTCTGAAGATCATACCTGATATCAAGAGGGCCTCTTCCTATAGAAATCCAGTGATATCTGCCCTTTTCTGCACAACCTGTAACCCACACTTCCTGCTCTCAAGGAGCAGTGAATGGATAGAAATTTGTATAGAAATGACCATAAAATGACCTTGAATATTGTGTGCAGTTTTGGGCACCACGATGTAATAAAGATATTAAGCCATTAGAGAGTGTCCAAAGGAGGGCAACAAAGATGGTGAAGGACCTTGAAGGGAAGCCATATGAGGAGTGGCTGAGGGCACTTGGTCTGTTCAGCTGAAGAAGAGGAGACTAAGGGGAGACCTCATTGCAGTTACAACTTCCTCATGAGGGGAAGAGGAGGGGCAGGCACTGATCTCTTCTCTGTGGTGACCAGTGACAGGACCCAAGGGAATGGCCTGGATTTGTATCAGGGGAGGTTTAGGTTGGATATTAGGAAAAGGTTCTTCACCCAGAGGGTGGTTGGTCACTGGAACAGGCTCTCCAGGGAAGTGGTCACAGCACCAAGCTTGACAGAGTTGAAGAAGCGTTTGGATGATATTCTCAAGCACTTGGTGTGACTCTCAGGAATGGTCCTGTTCAGGCCCAGGAGTTGGACTTGATGATCCTTGTGGGTCTCTTCGAACTCAACATATTCTATGAATCTGTGATTCTGTGAAATGCATCTTATGTGAATAAGATATATATTATTTTGCAGATGCTGTCCTAATATTGGGCTTTACTTGTCACTGTAGATATGTTTTTTATTTCATGGAGCAGCACAAATATGTAGGTTGTTTGTTTGCTTTTCCTCCTTTAAACAACACCAGAGCTTCACCTAGGAGGAGTTCCCTTCCCAGGCTCTCTAAGGGGCTTTGTTTTTGTGCACCATCCTGGCGAGGGAGCTGCAAGTAATATATACCCCTTGAAAAGATTCTGGATTGTAAATCTGGTTCATCTTTTCCTTATTGTGTGCATTAAAATACTTTTCCACTGTGCTGCTTCTTTTGCTTCTGTTTGTATTATTTCCTTAACACTAAATTTTTTTCTCAGTGCCTATGACTTTGTCATTTGAATGTCTGTAAAATAATCCTTTGTTTACGGTCTTCAAGCTCTGCCTTTCATCTTTTTATAACTATTGTGAAATGTACCATACAATCACATCCACCATGGGAGCTGGTTATCCACAGTTGCCATCACCTACTGTATCACGTGTCTTTAACTATGGTTTCTATTTGTGTACATTATACAAACTGGATGTAACATTGGCATTAAATCTGTCTATTTCCAAATTGTGGAACTCTCCAATTTTGTGATTAACAAGTGTTGCCTTTTATGATTATTCAATATATAACTAGAGTTTGAACATGTTCCAAATACGAATGCTTAGAAAAATAGTTCTTTACTGAATCTTCTATTTATATTCCTCATGTGAATGAGCTGGAGGTTTTCTTACTTTCTTCCTTGTATTCAGGCAGAATACAAATCAGCAATAGGACTTTTTTGCATCATTGCACACAGCTTTCTTTTCTACTGCTCCGTTCTATTTGTGTCCTGCCTTCAGCCCTGCTCGGATACAGCCTTTAACATTCTGTGCACTACTGGCTTCCAGGGAGGCAAACAATGCTACGTTCATGAAAGCTTTGAAAGACTGCAGTTGCCAGGTGTAGGATTTACTCTGTTCTAGCTGCCTACTGGTAACTTGTAATAAGCCAAGACAAAAATAGAATCCTACAATATTCTCTTGTGAATTCACAAGGAATGATTTATGGTCATGGGAATGTAAGTACCTTTGCTTGCTCAGCCCATAGCTGTCTCTAACCAAGGTGAGAAATGGATGCTTTTAGAAAGAGTGTAGAAACAGTTTGCAGTAATATTTTTCTTGGTGTGCTGTTCCACCAGTTTATGAATAGGTATATTTTGAGCTGGAGCTCCATAAAAACTGTTGCAATTAAATCAAGATTTTCTGACTTGAAGGAAGCATCACTACCCTGTCTTTTACTGTTTCTGTTTTCCCTGCCCTCAATTTAATCCAAACCTGTGATGATATAAACTGGAATTTTGTTGTGGTTTGCCTGGTAGAGGTTCATCAATAAATTTTTTCTTTTGTTTGTTTGTCAAAATATTCTGGGTCAGGGTAGATACTTCTCAAATACAGCGTAACTTGTTCTCATTGGTAAGGAGATCTGTAAGGGGCTGAACTCAGCATGGTAGATTTCTTCAGTGTCCAGTGCACCAAGATTCTTTCAAAAAAAGCATATGTATAAAAAAACCCCACACTATATGAAAAATGTTAATCTTAAAAGGCTGGCAACTAGCTTAATATCAGTCCATTCATTTTCCTTTAAAGGATTATGAATTTTCTTAAAACAAAATGGCTTTGTGAACATGCTTTCTACTCCTAGTGTTTCAATTAGATGCATTAGTTCAGTAACTTTCCGTTCACTGCATAAAGACTGAATGTTCTGGAATGATATAAAGAAGTTAATTGACTTTTACTCCTGGTGGGCATAGGGCAAAAGACACAATATCAGACAGCTGTCCTTGTAAAGACTGGCAATAAATCACAGCTTTTCTTTTTCTATGACTGAAAAAACAAACGTTCACCAATCTATACATAAAACAATCAGCTTCTGTTCTCTTTTTAGTTTAAGACGTACTGTGAAATATACAACAGAAATTTGAACAAAATGTTTCTTTTGGTTTGAGTTTAATAATTTGATTTTGCTGGAGTGCATCATTACGTGGGAAATTTGACTGATGTCTAAGGGCTGTGTGCATCTAAAAACCAAAGTGTATGAAATGTTTCACTGGTCTAGTGAACATAATCATGCAGTTAATACCTTGCTACGTAATTATTGCTAAATCTTTCAGAAAATCTTCCTCATTCTATATGTAAATAACTTTCGGGGGACTTGCAATGATAGCTGATTCTCATATCTGAAGAGGAAAAATTGTCATAGTTTGCTACAGGGCTTTTTGGGGTTTTTTCAATTTTTTTACTGAGGTTTGTCTGTGCTTGGTATTGTGCATATATGGTTATCTAGTGATGAATTCCTTCTTGTTTCAGCTTACATAACAGGAATGCCATTAATGAGGGGAAGTACAGCTGTGCTGGGAGAGTCCAGAATTGATAAAAGCCTAGGAGATTTTCTGTCATCACCAGCAGTAAAGGATAAGACAAGAGTGTAGGAAAAGGGCAGAGATATAGGGATACCTTCTCCAACTTGACCTCCTCATCTCCAGTAACTTGTAGCTCAGAGTATGGCAGAACAAAGGTGTTAAATTTATATTTAAAGACCATCCTGAATTTTTCTTCAGTAACTTTATCCTTTTTGTCTTTTATTTTTCAAAGTATGTAAAATTTTTAGATTCACAAGTTGTTCCACAGCCTACCTTATGTGGTGCAAAGCACTATATTTTTCCATTTTTCATTATTTTGAATTTGCTACCTGCTGTTTTGTTTAAAGTCCTCTGCCCTTTATGTTGGAACAGACTGTCTTCAGCAGTTGGATATCCACCCCTCTTTGCCAATTGGGATTTTGATAGGCCTGTGAGGCCAGGCAGGGTGCTTGGCCCCTGTCGTGCCATGTGCTCATCTGCAGAGATGCAGCTTGTGCCTGCTGTGGCTGCTCTGCAGAGACCTGAAGGGCTGTACTTGCTGTCTTACTGTACCTGCTGGGTAAGAAGGAGGAATAGATGGGACTTTTGAAGGGGCTGCTCTGTGAAAGGAAATTCAAGGTTAAGTATTTCTAGAAAAGCTACTGTCAATGTCCTACAACTTCTGTTGTACCACTTAGTGCTTTCTTTCTGTTTAGTGCTCTATCAAGGCCAGCATCTGGCCTTTAGAACTAAATTCCCCTTTACTAAACACTGCCCTTCTCTGAGCGAGAAATGTGCTGAGAGGAGGTGCTGTCAGCTTGGAGTGATTTCTGGTGCAGAGGATAAGTGGTTTTATAAAAGTAGCAGGAGATATTTAGGTTACTAGAGAGTTAATAATACAGCACACTGGAAGTTACATAAAGTGCTTTGCAGATTTTGCTTCATTGGTATTGTCAAGTGCAGTAATTCTGTGTAGCTGCAAATGTGAAACTTCAGTCCATCCTTTGGCAAAGGTTTACGTGCTTGTGAAGATCATGCGAGGCAGCATAAAGAACACCAGTTAGTTACTGTAGTTTAAATAGTTGACTGAATTTCTGAAGGATTTTAAAATCAAGAGAAAGATTTCCTTTTTTAATCTCACATTCTGTAGCTTGAGTCACCCCTGCTGGCAAAGGAGAAGATTGAATTTAGCTCCTGGATGCATGGATATTGCTACCTTCTGACAGAGTTGGTTTCTAAGCATCCAAGTTTTACAGTCGCAAAGTGTATCTTCACAGATCAAAAGTATGAAAGATGCTCCAGTCCCTTCATCATCTTTGTTGCCCTTCTCTGGACCTGCTCCAGGATACCATTGGCCTTCTTGACCACAAGGGCACTAATCTGTGTGTGCAAGTCTGTACATCCATTGAAAGGGTTAGAGCCACCCTATGTGTAGCTGTGCATCCTCCATTGTGATGGCCATAACCCACCAAAAAAGGCAATTTTCATCTAATCTAGCTACTTCACTTTGTGGTTTTCTGATGGCTAGTGTGCTGGTACAAAGGAGGTAGTGGGAATGGGTGGTTGGTAGAGGTAAACAGGAAAACCATATTTTTCAGGTCCTGTGGAGCAATTGACTGCTCCAGCTTTCCACAAAAGCCTGCAGGGATGCCTGTCCTGTTGACTCTGGTCACAAAAGATAAGCTGCAATGTGGAATGCCATTTGCTTAAGGATTTCATCTTACCTGTCCAAATTTTTATTATATTACTCAGCATTTTTTAATATATTCATTCTGCATTTCAAAGAGAATCTTTAAACCATATGTATACATTTTGTGTATATTGTATTTTTTAACAGTGAAACAGTTGTTATTTCCTAAGGAAAAGGAGAAAAATCCATTTTCATTCATATACCTCTGCTGAATTAAATTGCATTTGGATGTCTTAAATTTTTATTTAAAAATACTATGAGGAAGGTGCAGAAGTGTAGAAATGAAGAAAATGTCTTTCTGTGTCAGTAAAAGTGTTCATGAAAAGGCACTACATTTATTGGTGGTAACACTTTGTCATGTCCCATAGCATCAAAGTGTGAAGGTGTTTGTCAAGAGAGTACACTTGCATAAATTCAGAAGTTTCTTTTCTGTTCACAACTTCGTTGCAGCTTTGCAAGAGCTACTGTGCCATTATTTAATATTAAAATACTGCAGCCTATTACTCTATTATTGTTCTAGTATCTTAGTCTGTCTAGTTAATATGTAAAATCATTCCTTGATTGTGGAAACTTCTCAAGTGTCTTTAAAACTGATGTTGATGTGTTAATTTTATTTAAGCACCAGCTGCATCCATTAGACGTAGCTAATATAATATTTAGAGTGGGCTGAAATGAATAAAGTATTTTTGAGAACCAAGTTAACTATAAGATAAATGCTATAAATTAATGATTTTTGGTATTAGCATTCATTTTGTGCTTTGGGGGGATTGCTTAGTTAAAAGAAAAAATCATTAGACTAAAATATGAATAACTTGGATTCTGATTAAATATACTTCATTATGTAATTACTGCTCTTTTGAAAGGGTTTTAAATTATGGCATTGCTTTGTCCTATGCTTAAGTGTAACCTATATGTTCTAGTTGCATATTATACAAGAATGAAAAGCTACATGGTAATAACCAGTTTTATCCATGCACTCTTGGTACCCTGTGGTAGCAGTCTTTGTTTTCATTAGCTTTCCCAAATTCCTTTCTCCATTCTGAAACATAAATTACATTCCTTATTTTAGAGAAGAATATTGCCAACCTGTGTTCTTTTGAAGTGACAGATATCCTCTTCATGGTTTGGATTGGAAGGGAGCTTGAAGATCATCTTGTTCCAACCCCCCTGCCATGGGCAGAGACACCTTCCTCTAGACCAGGTCCTTCAAAGCCCCATCCAGCCTGGCCTTGAACATTTCCGGGGATGGGGCATCCACAGCTTCTCTGGGCAACCTGTTCCAGTGCCTCACCGCCCTCAGAGTAAAGAATTTATTCCTAACATCCAATCTAAATCTACCCTCCTTCAGTTCAGAGCCATTCCCTCTTATCATTCCATGCCCTTGTGAAAAGTCCCTCTCCAGCTCTTTTGTAGCCCCTTTAGGTACTGGAAGGTACTTTAAGGTCTCCCTAGAGCCTTCTCTTCTCCAGGCTGAACAGCCCCAGCTCTCTCAGCCTTCATCTCTTAGACTGCTGTTTTAAAACAGCAAACTAAAATGAACATGGCAGAGTTTATTGCACAATTATTTGATATTCATTATGGGCATCCAGCACAAGTGTTAGCAAAAGTGTTTTAAGCCCTAGCTTGAGAAAGAGAACATGACTTTGCATGGTGGTCTCTGTCTTCACTGAATTTGAACCTTCTCCTTTAGGTGCTGCTAATATGGGAGGAGTGTTTTCTGTGTCTAACATTTGCTTCTGAATCTGTGGAATATGAATGCTTTTTATATAAGTATTTTAAAGAAAGTTATTGCTATTGTAATTTAGTTATGCTTAGGATCTTGCCTATTAATTATGTCTGAAGCTTTATATTATTAAGGAAATTTATAAAATATTCTCTAAGGGCATCTATTGTCTAGTACAGTCTTAAAAGAGAAATAGATAGAACTTTCTACAAAACACAATATTAGGTTAAAAAATGCTGTGAAGTAAGTAGCAGTTTGCTTGCAAAACACTCATAATGTTTCCTAAAATGCTGAAAATTACTGCCAAATTCTTCTAAGTTTCACTGTGATTTGAAAACAATACCTTTAAAATCAGCACTGTATTTAAAGTGTCCTTCCTATGGAAGAGGAAGTTGTAGCTTCTGTGTTGTCCCTATGACTTTGTTGGGTCATATACACAGTTCAGACAATTTTGGGTTGTCTTTAGACTGTAAGATTTCAGTGGTGTTAGAATATTCTCTTCTTGCACCCTTGATTGATTGTTATTGCTTACACATTTGTACGTGAGTCAGAAATTCCTTTCCAGGTGTAACCAGTTTGCAAACGGTCATAATGTGTGGCAGCACCCCCAAAATAAACCCTAGAGAGTCTATTTAGAGCGCAGGTGCTTGCTTTAGGTTGGATGTCCCTTCTCATTTCACTGTATTTCACTTGTATATTGAGAAAACAGATCTCACTCTGGTCTTAAGTCGTACATAGAACTATTCTGCTAATTAAACAAATATATCATTACACCATATGTATTACACACAAATGTATGGCTTGGGTTTTTTGGCCTGTATTGCTTTTAGAGGTCAGTTGGTTTTCTGTACCACAATGAAGATGAGATGTACATTTATGCTATTGTTGCATGTTGGTTGAAAGACAGTGTAGGAGAAAATAGAAGCTTTTAGATGAGGTTCTTATTAAAATACTAAAAGTGACTATTCTTATTATTGTGTTTCCTTTTCTATAATTTCCCCACTAAATTAAATATGTTCAGAGAATATGTTTAAGAACATGACATTGGAATTAAAAAATGAATTCTAATGCTTCACATTTAAATTATGCTCTTGTGATTTTATTTTCCTTTTTTAAGGTGGGACTCAACCCCCACGTTTTTGCATTTTGTAAATAATCTCTAGTCAAAGTCTAATTATGATGATTAGAAACACAGCTCCTATCGTATATTGTAAAATTTCTCATTTCCATTTCTAACTTTTACCTTGCATTCAATTTTTTTTGTTGTTTTTGTGCTGATTTTCTAGAATGTTTCCAGATGTGTTGTTGTTCTTCATCCTGCTATTATCCCATAGTATCAGTCTATGTTATGCCCTGTAATGAGGATTGATTGTAGGACTCTCTTAGCTGGTTACATGAATGTAGCTTTGAATTTCATAATAAATGGTGGTGGTTGCAGGTTTAACATAATGTAAGATGAAATCTTATTGAGTCTGTCATCATTGCATTCTCCAATATGGAATGAAACTGAGCTGTAACAGTGTCCCAGAATGCTGTAGTAGTCTTCAAGGCCTATGTAGTACTGGAAATCCTTTTTTTTTTTTTTAAACCTAATGAAACTCTTGAACTCTGCAGCTTGGAACAAATAGACACAATTAATTATTTATTTTTCTTTACATAAAACAATTTTAGTGCATTAATATTCTTGCCTTTTTCTCTGAATGGAATAATTCTGAAATGGGATGCAGTCATGCATCACTGTATGCATTTAAATATTTCTTCACGCGTTAGGAGGGGAAGGAGCACGGGTTGTTTCTCTTGTCAAGTAAGAAATCGTGTCTGCCTCCCCCCCACCGCCACCAAGGCAATTTTAAAAATCAGTAAAAAAAAGATTTATAGTAGGAGTAATAATGTTTTGAAATGCGTTGGTCTACCATGATTTGTTTCTGATGTCCTTCCTGTGTGCTGCTGGCTGATACAAGATCCCAACAATGCCGGTGGTGACTGGAGTTTATGGAGCCAGGAGGTGTGAGGGCATTGTGTGGCTGAACACCACCGAGAGCCTGGAGAGGGCTGAGGGAGGGAGTGCTGCATTCTTGAGGTTTTGTAGCATTCACAGAAGCTGCGCACAATATTTGAGGAGTTTACTGTCAGAAAAGGTGGTAATAACAACTCACGGGTCCTGATCTAATGCACCTTCCCTCCCTGAGTAGATGACACCTGTGAGTTACTGGGATAAGAGATTAAATGCAGAGCCTGCTGCAAAATATTTGGTGGTTTCAGAAGAGAAGAGTTAGCAGGGGATGAAAATATTTAGTGATATTTAGCTCTGATGCTGCAACAGAAGAGCTCTCTTGTTAGTGCTATTAACAGTCCAATATGGTGGGAGAAGCAATTCTCCAGAGACTCCTGTGCTTTTTTCCAGTTCAAGTTGCTAAGAATTGCATTTCTTTCTAATAACCCTGTGTCTGCTAGCACATCTGTTGAGTGTGCTTGTGTTTATGCTGTTTGCACGTCATCTTCTCCTCACTTTGCTTCCTTTTGAAAAACCTTACTTCAACTATTTGCTGTCACCTGATATATTTATTCTTGATTTCTCTAGAAAGTAAATAATCTTTTTCTCTTTTGAGCTACTTTGAATTGTGTTTAAGTATGTCTTTTGTGTATAAACTTTTCAGGTTAGATTTTTATTAAATGAAAATGGGACTTTATACTGTGTTGGGTTTCTCAAATGACAAGAATTTTCAATGAATTATGCTGGAAAAAATATTTTTTTTAGGGTATGAGTATTTAGCAAATACTCGTACGCAAAGCAATGTATTTTTACTGGCCTTTGAAAAATGTGTAAGGAGAGGTTTACCAGAGCACAGGGAGAGAATGGGCTTTTATTTATTAGTTTAGGATCATTCCCTTTGTGCTTGTTTACGTGGACAAGAATTATCAGCTTGGAGTAAAGAAGATTGACAATATGCTGTGACTTGCTAAAAAGTAAAGTGCAACAGCACTAGTTATTTTTAAACACAGAAGCATTTGTAATGTAGGAAGACTCTTCTGTTAGTGTTCTGTGCAACCATTTGCTAGTGTTATACAGCTTTAATGCTGGCAAAAGTTGTGTGTGCAACCTGGGAATCCTCTACAGTGGCATCTTCAGGAGCTGTGGGCCTGCCTATGAGCTTTAGCCATATTTTACTCCAGTAATCAGCTGCTGGAGTAAGAAAGAGGCAAAACTGTGCTATGTGTGCCATGTAAACTGGTAAGTTTTCTTCACTGGTTTTGCTATCTTAGCATTTTTTACTATTCAGCTTTACTGCTACTAATTAAAGAAGTAAGTTTGTGTATAGTGGATGATAGCTGTTCTAACCTGTTGTAGCTAGTTCAAGGTACGTTGTTGCCAGTGTAAAAATAAGAATATTGGCACTAAGTAGCTGTGGATGCCCCATTGTGCTCAGAGAAGTGGTGGAGGCCCCATCTGTGGAAGTGTTCAAGGGCAGGTTGTGTGGGGCTTTGAGCAACATGGTCTAGTGGAACATGTCCCTGCTCATGGCAGAGGGGTGGAAGGTGTAACTCGATGATCTTTAAGGTCCCTTGCAAGCCAAAACATTCTGTGATTCTGTGATATTTATCACCAAGGATCTGTGATATTTATCACCGAGATTCTATCCAGTGGAAGCTGTTTTAGAGCCTGTGCCTGTGTGGGAAATTTTATATCTGTCACTGGAAGTTTTCAAGTGTTGTCACTAGTTGTGGGGTTTTTAGCATCTCCTACGCAATGGAAGTTACAAAATAAATCTCATCTGTGTCATCAATATATCTAGAAACAAGTCTCTTAGTTTATTCTTTACATATGTCTAACTGTACCTTGTGCACAAATAAGTTAAATTCAGAAATATTTATGTAATTTATCTGAGAACTTAAAGGAACTGCCCAAACTATTGTTAAATATTCCCAGGTATTTGATTGTGCACAAGATCCAATATCAGCTCCATACTCATTAGAAAGAAATGTGATGCTCACTTCATTTTATCCAGAAGTAATCATAGATAGTGATTAGTGTCTGTGTTCTTGCTCTTGCAGAAAAGGCTGCTGGGTAGGAGTCTGAGGGGTCCAATTGTCAAAACAAATTACAATTAGCAGTACTGTACTTTTAGAAGCAATATCTACTGGGCTTCCATTTGAGTAATACTTGAAGAATAATTTAGTGGCTATTATTTTTGCAGCTCTTTTTAAAACCTACACAAATGAGTTTGCTCATCTAATGTGACCTTTACAGCACTGGATGCTGGTGATTTTTATCACGTATGCTGAGTTTAGAGAGAGGCTGTTGCATTGCATCAGATCCTGTTATTAACAGCAGATGTGAGGAAAGTTCAGCTGATGGGATCTCTCTTAAGTTTTGGCATTACCTGAAAAAAATATTTTTTGGAAAAATGTATTTACTAAATTCGGTCACTGATGCCCTTTTCATTAGTTTACCATTAAAATACTTGAAAAATCACAATTTTTAAGGAAAAGACAAGTTTTTAAAAATGATGCTATCTTTTAATTTATCTTCTTTTGGGAGCAGTGGAGCAGCTGGTAAATGATGGTGTATGAAATGATATTGGCAGCAGTTATTACAGTGATAAGTGCTTGTTGATATGTTGTTTTGGTTTGCTCCCTCTCATTGGGACCCTTTGTTTTTTTAAGTAATTCAGGATAAGTTCAAACTAGACCCTTCTCTATCCATCTTTTACACAAAGAAATTTTCTCTAGAAAATTCTTAACCACTCCCCTATTTTTGTCATGTAGACAAGTGCTGAGACCAACAATTGGAAACAGGCTTCCCACTGGTGACTGGCAGAGCCAGTACAAACCGAGTAGAGAGGGAAGGACAGGAAGGGTGGTTTGAGACACTTCTCCATGTACAGAACTAAGTAGGTTTGGTAATTTGCTTGTTTCTGAATGAGTGAGATACAGGAGACCAACACTTGATGCTCATCTTCTCTTTTGGTTTTATTTCACTGTGGAAATTTACGGGGGTTTGCCTTGTTGACATTTCAGTGGCTTGCAATAACTTACCAGCTGTCTAGTCTCTGTTTATTATATACCCAATAAAGTTTGGATTTTATTGTGAGGAAAGCTGATAGTGCTGCTGAACAGTCATAACCTTGCAAGGTGTCATTGCTTTACTTAATTCCAAGGGTGCTGTAATTGGGACTTGAGCAAAGGGTGAACATATTTTATAGTACAGACAGTAGTAATTGTCAGTCACTTCTGTGCCAGGCTTAGAGAAGTGTGTATATTGGTAAGTGAAAAATTTGCTGCTTTTGTCCCTTGAAACAGATAAATCATCCATGTATTTTCTTTGAAATAATTAATCTTGTATCTGAAAATACATGCATGTGACTACCATTCATTACAATTATCCATTTGTGTGTATAACCTCAAATATTTTATATTTCACATGGATATTTTTTTTTTAATATAATAAAATAGTTTCTTAAAGTACCTGGAGGGAGGGGGCTTTGTCATGAGTACATAGATGGTGCATGCTCTAATTGCCTTCAAGCTTCTATCATGGGTTTGTCTTGTGCAAAATATTGTAATGATTTAAAACATTTCTATTCAGGTATATTATTTTTGTGGGTGGGTTCTGATAGTATTAGGGTATGGAATTTTTTAGGGCAAACCTCCTACAAATGGTGTGCAATTCTAAACTTACTCTAATATGAAGATGAGCAGTTTGTTCCAGTTGAAAAATGCATCTCCTTTGGATAATAATCTACCTGAAGGGATTAGTAACATAACCAATAATATATGCTGACATATTAATGTGATTGTCAGTGTCTTGAGCCACTCTTGTCTTTTATTATTATAAAGGGCTTCCAAGGTACACAAAATATGTTTGATATTTTAGTTGCTCTAGTGGGCTGAAGGGGCAGTAGCATCCTCTGTTCAAATGCATCCACACATAATGTGCACCTGGGATTATGCTGACTTCTAGAAGGCCTAAATTTAACATGCATACAAAACACTTTTGTGATTGGTTTCTGGACAGTAGTTTTATGTCAGTCAAGAAAGGAAGGGTTTTGTGTTGCTCAAGCTATGCTTTTCATGTTTATTAGCAATAAGCAACTCAAATGTTCATAAGTATGATTCTAGTGCACAGACTTTTATGTACACACATGTGCATCCAAGTATACAATCATAGAATGGTTTGGGTTGGAAGGGATCTTAAAGACCATCTAGTTCCAACCACCCTGCTGTGGGCAGGGACACCTGCTAATACATTTTAATATATTCATTAGTATCTACACACACACATACACACGAATATATACATTTCTCTACAGAATAAAAAGACATGAGATCTAAAGAAACAATTAGTGGTCTATCTAAATGTGAACTTGCCAGTTTTTACTACCTCACAGATAAATGGCAAACCAGAATCTACCACTTTCCACACTGCACTGTGGTATAATTTCTGGTTTAAAATTTAGAAGCTATTAAAACAGAGCATGGCTCCAAAATAGAAATTCCTTTCACTGAGAAGAGATCGTGCTCTAGAGGGTTGAAGAGAGGCAAAATCAGTGTCTGTCTGGGTGAACAGCAGTGCACAGCTCTGCCTCATCTGGCAGAGAGGAATGGTGTGGATTAGGGGATGTCATCATACGTCTTTTCTGACCTGGCCCTGATCCATGTGCTGTGTTAGACTGGTGAAAGTGTATGTGCAGCTACCCAGTGATCTGCATCAATGAAGTGATCTGTTGGGAGGACTCACCTCCTCTTTACTCCAAAATTAATTTGATTTTGTATCTTCAGGTGGACAAGTTTTCCAGTTTTCATACTGGTCTGGATAGCTATACTAGTAAATGTACATCTTAAGAGGGAAGGTGCTGCAAGAAGTATCTTCTCTGAATGTGAAATGGTAGTGTAGGTAGGGATGTCTGTCAGAGTGCACTGCACTGATGGAAGGTGAGCTAAATCCATAGTGCTCAAAAGGAGCTCCTGGCTTTCATGGAACAGTTATCACCACAGCAGCTCCTGAACTGGATCACAGTGCAGCCAACATGAGTGCTCTGGAATAAGGGAGAAGAGATGCTGCTTTCTTCAGTAGCACAGATTTGAACTAGGTTGGCAGTTTGAAATTGCAAGCTACGTTCAAAGTAGCTATATTTTAGCAGAAAGGAGAAATTATATCTAGGGTGACTGGGGGGTTCCATGCTCATTAGTTAGAAGAGCTGTTACATGATCAGGAGATTTTCTTCTTGAGAATAAGCTTCAATATAAGGGAATGCAGCAACATAAACCTTGACAGGGCATATGTCAGAGATCATGCATAGCAAATCTGCTCAGTATGAGGAACAAGAAGCTTTCCTTGCTTAATTTTATTTAAGCAGATTGAATATGGTGGGGGAGGGGGGATGGGTGCTCTTTTTTTTTTCCTCTTCATTTCTTCACTAATGTGTCTCAGGGTATTTTTTTACACTGATTTTGCATTAATTTGAATACGGTGGAGCTTGTCTCCAAGATGAGCATTTTCAAGAACAAAACTTTGTTCAGCCAAGAAGGTAGCAATTTACCTTTAGTAAATTATTTGTCTTTCCCAAATGCATAAGATGATAAGAAAATGCTTTTCCATGGAACTTAAAAAGGCCTTCTGGGAGAAACAAAGAAAAAAGACAGGAATAGGTGGTGATGAGGAAGAGTTTAGGAGGTAGAAAGGTAGGAAAAAGGGCATCTGAATACTTAAACACTGTCACAGAGACTCCTTGCTACTCCAAGGCATAGTAATTTTCAATAATATAAATGTATGTCACTTCTAATGGGAGATCAGATTTTGTGTATTTTAAGACAGGAAGCTAAAATGTTTAGTATTCTAAATGCTAGAAAATAAAATTAATGGATACTGCAAAAACATATTTTCACTAAACAGGGAAAGCAAGACTATTCCTGTCTAATTTAATGTGCTTAGAAGATCATATTAGTCTGAAATATTAATTGAATTGAGCATTGAGTGCAGCTTAATTCCTTCACAGCAGAGTACAGCTAAAAATTATCTGCAGAAGACATCCAAGAGGCAACTAATATGTTTGGAAGCAAACTATCTACCGTTATATAAAACAAACAAACCAAAAACAAACAGCAAAAAACCCAACACCCAAAAGTACACAAACAGCCCTAGATAAGTTTTTGTGTACCCTGGTATATAACTGTGCATAGATTTGTTTTTTTTAGAGTCTTGGACTAGGAAGAACTAGTTCACATAAAGACTGTATTTGCAAATATAAAAATACAAAATTGACCTGTGATGTCATTCTGACTTAGATCACTGGCTCCTTCAGGCTGTGGATGTCATCTTTGTATATTGCTTTGCTCAGTGATTCCTCTTTTAAAATAATGAATGTTCCTTCTCTCCTGCTCCTACATTAGTGACTAAATTTAATTCAATGGCAAATCCAATTTAGGTTTTCCAGTCTATTTGTCTAGATTGATAACTTTAGGAACAATTTTCTTGGAGTTTTTGTATTTTTTTCTTCCTCCCGAATGTCCAATTTGCTTCAATGCTAGACCTTAGTACAAACTTTTGTCTCTGAATCTCATCAATGTTAACCACTGTCTTTCTTTCAAAATACTGGTTTCAAATTCTTATCCGGTGTTCAAACTCTCAGTAGACAAGTGAATCATTATTTTTTTCTGGTCATTGAAGATGGAAAGAACTTCAGTAGAAATGTAGGAGAACAACTGTCTGGCGTGGCAGGCAGAGGCAAAAGCTTTTGACAGCTTTTGCAGAGGAATCAAAGGAGAAGCACTTGCTGTGCACTGTCTTGAAAAGGAACACAGAGTTCACTATATTTTATTAAATTTAAGAATGGTAACTTTTCCTGGCAAGATATAAGTCAAGTAAAACCCACTATTTCACTGAGGAGCAAAAGAAATAATGATGTTTGCAGTTCTTAATGTTTGAATCCATTGTTCTGCTGCAAATGAAAAAAAAAAATCAGAGATAAATAACATCAGAAAGCATTTATATAAGTTCTGGGGATCCAAACTTTCTAGTTTTAGCTGCCACAGGAGTGGTTGTGTAATTTGAGATGGTTGTTTTCAGTTAAGAAGTAGAAACACTTTGTTACAGATTTTTATGTATTGTTCAACTATAACATTTTGCATAGTTAAAATTGGGCCACTCTAAAATAGACTATTCTGTATTAATTGGTTTTTCTCAGTGTGGATTCCTACTGTAAGTGTTTACACATCGAAATACTCAGTGCTTGGAACTTACCTGAGAGCAGTACCCTCATGTTGGACCATCTCCACTGCTTAATACTCTAGCTGACCAGGAGCTTCTGCTATGTTCGGGTTTTTTTGGAGCTTCTTAATGTCCAGTGCAATATACTTCAATCATGGAATCATAGAATGGCTTGGGTCGGAAGGGACCTTAAACGTCATCTAGTTCCAACCCCCCTGTTGTGGGCAGGGACACCTTCCACAAAACCAGATTGATCAAAGCCCCATCCAGCCTGGCCTTGAACAATTCCAGGGATGGGGCATCCACAGCTTCTCTGGGCAGCCTGTGCCAGTGCCTCACCACCCTCACAGGGAAGAATTTCTTCCTAAAATCTAATCTAAACCTACTCTCAGTTCAAAGCCATTCCTCCTTAACCTATCACTCCATGCCCTTTAAAAAAGTCCTTCTCCAGCTCTCTTGTAGACCCCCATATTTAGGTACTGGAAGATGCTGTGAGGTTTTCTAAGGCTTTCACTGCCAAAACCATCTTGGTTTTGACAGTGAAAGCTCTGCTTACTGATTAATTTTTCACTCAGTGTTGGTGGGGATGGGCCTGTCTGAGAAGGTACACAGTGCTCTGGGAGTAGCTGCTATTCTGCCTTTATCTGCCAGTCTTCAGACCCGTGGCTGCTCCAGACTTAAGGCTTTTTGGATAATATGGCTGTGAGAGTCTCTGCAACGTGAGTGTTGGGGTCTCCAATTGCACGCTCAGTTGGGCTGCTGCCCTGACAGTAGTTCTGAGTACAAGTTCCCCAATCTTCAGTGATGTGAAAGTGACTGTAATATGCCAAACACTTTATTAAAACTTGAGATTATTGATGTAACATTACTTATGTGATGCAAAATTGCCTGTGATATAAATGGGGGAAAAATACAGGAAATTATTTAAACATTTCTGTACATGTTCTCCATGGATATCAGGGATGCTTTCACGTGACTATGCAGAACGTTCCAAACTCACACATTGACTGGATCACTGTGCACAGTACCAGTATGTGGCATTTAAATTTCTTAATTCCATGGGTATAGACTAATGTTTACTTTCGTTTTATTTTTTACTTTATCAAAATACTTTTTTCTCATGTTAATTTGATTTCCAACATCAGGTCGAAGGGAGAAGCTATGCAGCTTAAAAAAGAAAGTAGCTAGAAATCTAATCCTTAATTCATCATTACTTAATAAGTTTTTATACAACCTTGAGATTAGCTCAGTTGGTTAAAACTTAGTGCTAATAATGCCAAGGTCACAGGTTCAATCCTTTATATGGACTATTCACTTAAGAGTTGGACTCAATGATCCTTTCCTGGGTCCCTTCCAACTCTGAATATTCTGCAATTCTGTGATACTGGATTTTGAAACTATTGCAGAAAATTTGAAATTCTTAAAGATGTAATCCTGAAAATGCATATAGAGTATTATTATTGCAATATTCCTTTCAGTCACATTACCTTGCACAAAATCAGATCTTAGTCCTTTCTTTTGATTTCTACTTCTCATTTTCTGTATTTTTAGATTTTTGTTGTGGAATTTGGTGCAAGAGGTTAGTGTGATAATCTGTGTCTATAGTTGGAAGATTATTACTGTGGGAAAACCATAGATGTTAACAAACAATTTAGTTGCAGTAGAAACTATAGGGCTAGAGTAGAGGCATCTACTATTTCTTGTTGGTTTCCTTTTTTTTTTAATTCAAAGTAGAATACAATTTAAAGAAATGCTTTGTCCCTTGCAAAGCTAAAGTAGTGTTTTTCTTCTAGCACTGTCATTGCAGCTCTACTCTACTGTCAGAGTGTTTTCAGTTCTGTTCTTTAATTCATCTTGAAGGGGTTGAATAACCTCAGACCTTCCCACAGGCTGAATAAGTCGTACCTACAGTTTTTTCCAGCCTGTGAAACTGCTTTTTTTGTGTCTTTCTTTTTAATTATTAAAGGAATCATTTAAGTAAGTATTTAAAGTTTGTTTATTTCTTGCTATTGTAGGCATTGGATCAAGACAGAACTGCACTACAGAAGGTGAAAAAATCTGTGAAAGCAATATACAGTTCGGGGCAAGGTAAGACATTGTTTTCAGTTTTACATGAGAACCTATGCATTTGATTTCAGGTTTGAGATGTGTCTTGCAATTTATCCTATTGAAGTGTATAGTATAAAAGATTCTTATCTGTTTAGGATTGTTTGGAGTTAAAATTTTTCTTTTTTTCCTTCTGATTATACATCAGATTAATGTGCTCTCTAGTTCTTTTACCCTCACATTCCTTCTCAAAAGTCTCTAGGAGAATTCCCATAGGTAAATTTTCCTATTGTCATAATATTTCAAGCAGTTACCTACAACTAGAAGTGTGACAAGAGTGTCCTCGACTGAGTTTACAGAGAGCACTTCTAAGTGAAATAAGAATTAGTACTTCTTAGAAGATTTAAAAAATAAATAAATAATTAGAAAGAACTATCTACTGCTGGATGTTTTTATTTCATCCACATGTGTGCTCCCCTCATAACTTGTACAATCAAAATTATATATTTCCTTTCTTATCTAAAATCGTGGAGATTTATCATTATTTTGCTTGTTTGAAGACATGGTTGATGTTTTATTGGAGCTATAGTAATTACTTGGATGAGTGGTTAGGCAGCTGGAATGTGAGTTTGCGTGGAGTAACAAATGATAATCAAACAGATCAATATACAAATTCAGTTTTTAAAAGGTTACACAATATACCTGGCTTCTATCTCTGTTTCTTTTAAGTTGTAAAAACTGTGCGAAAAACAGATAGGGTAGCAGTGCTGTAACACCTTCCCACAACCACCTGGCTGTAAATACAGGATTTTAGAAAATCCCTATTTCGATTCCCTAACAACAATAATCAGTTTAGCAGATATTTTCCTTATACAGAGCTACTTCTGAGTGCTCTTACTTTCTGTGTTGTCGCATTAACTTGTGTTTATGAAAGTGTATAGGACTTTTAAAGTCTTGTAGAGTCTTAACTTTTCTGCCAGTCATTGATGTTGGTTTGCTAGCACCATGCTTTAATTAGCTTTTCTGTAATTTCAGTTGATGATGAATATTTTCCCAATAGACTATGAAGCCTGATACAAAGCGAGAATAGTAGTTGGTACATGTGTATTTGGCTTTATGCTTTTAGAAGTATTCAGATGCTCCAAGCAGCTTTTCTGTTTAAAAGTGTTAACTTCCAAATAGAATTTCAAAAACTGAGTTTCAAAACTGATGAAAACTGTAGAACACGAGTCCTGCCTGTTTTGAAATACATAAATGGTAGTAGAGATTTTAGCTATCATTTGGTTTGAGTCTTGTGATAAAAGTGATATTGTTGTCAAGGTCTGTAAGTAGGGCAATACTATATGATGAACTAGTTGCATTGAGTAAAAGCAATAGAAAGTTGGTTAATGGTTTTGATTGACTACTCTGCACTTGAAAAGAAGCAAAGATAGTGGGGTACCTGCCTTTTGGGTTTTTTTTAAACATTTTTTAATCTTTTTTTTTAACAAGTCTTGTTTCAAAGGTACAAGTTGGTAGGAATTCTTTTGGCTAAGGAAAGCACCAAACATAATCCTCTGGCTCCCTCTTCAGAATGCTGCTGTGATAGGCTCTGTTACAAAGAAAAGGTGTGCATAGGAGGGATTTCCTGCAGTAACTGATAAACATAAACTGGGATTAGTAAGACCAAGACAAAAGACGTGCTATACATGTGAAACCTTATAAAAATAAATGTAAATATAAAGCGACTGAAACAGACTCATTTTGCCTCCTTGTACAAAGAGAATTGCTGAACCAGCTGTTTTCTTATGCTTCAGTGATGAAAGTAGATTTTCTTGATGTCTAAGTAAAACATACCAGACACAGCTATAAAATGAATTGTTCTTTATCAGTTCAAGAAAGAATTGTGTGACTATTTTTGTATTTCAAAAGAAAGCCTCTAAGTACATTTTGAGAACTCAAAACTGGAAGTTTGTTTTACAAATTGAATTGTTTGTTAGGAGGTAAGACCATATTTAAACTACTAGAGTAGAAAAAGTTTTTTAAAACTCCCGTGCTCCATAATCTCCTTTGAGAACTCTAGCTGAACTGATGAGAAAAGGTTATTCAGGGACAATAGAAATCATTTTCTCTTCAGTTCAGTAATCCAATTCATAACTCTAACAAAAGTCATAGCTAGGATTTTTTGGGTTGTATTGGTTTGGGGTTTTTTTGTTTTGTTTTTAGTTTTGCCTGAAGTAACATTTGAAGAGTGACATTGATATAATGCAGTGTCTCATACAGAATTCTTCATGAAGGCCCAGCCCTCTGGTGTGTTGGTTTGTTCCTCTCCAGTGCTGAATTATAAACCACAAGAGACTCTGTTCTGTTATAAAGAGCTTAAACATCACCCAAATACTTTCTGCTTTTCACGCACATCCCTCACCCATTTGTCATATTTACATTTAGATCGACTGCTGTGGAAATGAAAACATACCAGCACAGAAATATGGAAATCCCTTAGAAAGGTCCCTTCCCTCTTTACATTCCTGAAAGTACTGTTTTGTAAAGAGCTGTTTATGAAATCCAGTGAGATATACAGATGGATACCTCCTTGTCACCATTTCCTCCTTGTCTGGCTTGCTGTTTACTTCTGGCATGATGGATTGCATCTGTACTGGGAACCCATCTTATGTCAATGGTGCTTGAACTTAATGGAGAATCTATTCCGAATTGCTTTCCTGTAATATTTGGATTGAATTGTAATAGCAGTAGATTGCACAATTACTTTTGTAGATTTTTCAATAGCTCTTTTTCATTACTTCCCTGGTATAAGTCCCAAATAAAATCAGAAGAGTTTACATAGTGGAGAAATAAAAACATAAAATCCATGCAAGACCAAAGGTACTGAGCAGGACCAGCAGTCCCCATGGTCTCCCACAATGACCAGCAGCAGATGTTCATGGAAGTAGAAAAATGGTGCAAAGATGGAGTGATTTAAAAAAAAAATAATATTTTGTTTAACACTTTCTTAGCTCACAATGATATGAAGACCAGGAGTTACTTTGAGTCAGAACTAGTACCATGATGTTTGGTACTTCTTAATTGACTTTGACAATACTCTGAGATTTGAATTCCTGTAAGTCTTGATCATTCGTAGTCTTGAATCAATCATTAGATGGTCCCATGCAAAGTTGCCCTGTGCTTGTTCTTCAGGCCTTAAGTCACCTAAGGAGGAAACTGTCCCTGTCTCAAAGTGTTGGCTTCAAGCCCGCCAAAATGACTTATTTGATGTGAAATTGAGGGAGTTTTGCATGTTCTGGAGCATGAGAGTTTGTAGGAGGCTTTGAAGTGCCAAAGCTTGCTAGAGTTGAGTTGGAGGACTTTTTGGTGGATGAATCCAAACTTGATTCACTGTCAACCATTCTGTCTCTTGAAATAGGTTTCTGGATTGAGTTGTTTCTTCCATCACTCACAGTATCTCTCTTCTGATCTCAGCAGCCCTAGGGGCTTTCGAGGTTTTTTTTGTTGTTTTTTATGAAAACTGTCACATTTAATTATCCTTACTGTCTTTCTCCAAAAAAAGCATTCTTTTCTAAAACAGGAAAGAGGAGGAATGAATTCTGGGCAACAGGGACAGGAACTGTGCACAGTAGTAAGGTTTTAAGCACACTGTGGCAATATTTTGGTGTTGCTCTGTTGCATACTCTGTTTCTTAGTAATTTCTGATATTAAGCTTTGATTTGCTCGGTACTGAATGTCAAGGTGATATAACTCCAGAATCCTTGTTATGTCTAGTTACGAGTGCGCTGCCTAATGCACAATTCCATGCATTAGGCATTCAACATGGCATTCCTCACCTAACTTGGGAGCTACCCAGGTATGAGCCTTTTGCTGTAGACTCTTCTAGGGTGAGGTACGTCTGACTTCCTGTGCATTTACATGAGGATGGGCTGAGCTGTAACTTTTTTCATGCTGAATGTAAGGTGAAGGGTAGACCCCAAGCTCCAATCCAGAGATCCTTGTTCCTTTTAGTGTTTTGATGAGGGACAGAACTTCTCAGAAATCCAGTCATTTCATATGGACTTCCTCTCCCCATCTGCTTGTTGATCCCTGTGGAGGCAGGAGTTTCTTGAAGTAAAAATTTGTTTTTATAAAACCTGTGTTTCTTGTTCTGCATTTTTTATTTATCTACGTGTCCACCAATTCTGTTCTGCACTGTAGTTTCTACAAATTGCCTGAGGAATATATAACCTATACTGCTGGTGGTGCATACTTGAGTTCTCAGTTCTCTCTGAAGCTTACTAAAAATAGCTAATATATTTGCTTTTCATTCTGGCTGTAGTGTTGGGGGTGTTATAAATAAGAAGCTTTACTTTACAACTATATAGTTTGCCTGTTTTATTCTTTTGTACATGGGTCTAAGTGACTTGCCATCTCTTATTTTATCAGATTTTAAAAATTCTGCTGTTAGATTTGGTATAAATCCTCTTGAAGCAGAGTTGAAAGAAAATTATTCCATGAGAACCTCTTCAAGCATACCAGTGATGAAAAGAGATGCAAAAAGAAGTAATTTGCTTTTCTGGGCTGGCTTCTCTCTCATTCCTCTTACACTGTGGTGATCTAGAGAACAGTCTCACTGAGATGCTCCTTGCTCTGGAAATATTTGAAAGGGGCTTTTATTCCTTTTCCCTTGAACAATCTCAGTCCAGAAGGCATTATTGTTATCAAGTCCAGATAAGTGAATGGTGGTCAAATAATTTTTTCTTTTCTATTATTTTTTCATTAGATTTCAGCTTTGTGAAAGATGAAAGGAGAAAGGATGCTTTCTTATTTAAAATAACTTCTGCCATCCTTTTTAACCTTGCCAGCTTTCTTGCTATTTCTAAAGCCTTTCTGAGTCATCTTTCATTCATAAATGCAGCTTGGCTCTGACCTTGGTTATTTTTCCTCTGGCTACCCGTGGAACAAAGCTGTTTTATAAGTGCAACATAAAAATAGTTTAAAGTTCATCAAAATTCTGAAACATTTTTTTTTAACTTAACCAGATATGCAGAAATAATTCTCAGTAATTTAGACATTCTTTGAGTTTCTTTGGGTGTAATTAAAATATAATCAGTGACAGAAGAGAGTAGTGGTTTTGCCTTTTTCTTCTGTAAACTATTTAACTTTTTGTATGTGTGTGTGTTTTTTTCAGTGTTTGCAGGGTAATATATCTGAACAAAACTGTTGTAGAGAATGGAAATGTTAAAGCTTTAATTTTAGTGATGTGTTTTCTAGCTTCCAGCATATAAAGGCTGTTCTTTAACCTCTCTTCACAGTATTTGTGCTTCTGTTTCCTTACTTAATGTGCACAAGTAGACAGGAATTTCGCTTCGTTCAGAAGCATATGCTAAAAATTCTGGCAACTTCTGAGTGGGAAATAAACATAGTACTTAATGAATGCTGTGGATTTCAGGGAAAGAGAACAAATTCTTTGTATATCTTGGGAATCTGATTGAAGTCTTCTATGTTTATCCTGGGAAAAGTTTACCCCAAGGTGACTTTAGGCATAGACAACTTCAGGTACTGCCTGGGAACGCAGAGCAAGGTGGGATTCAGCCCTGAGAGTCCTTCAGCTTGTGCCTCTGCAGTGCTCAGGGCTCAGAGCACGTGTGTTCCCTGCTTCTGGAAAGTACTGCTGTTCAGCAAAATGCTGCTGTAAAGCTGCCGTGGCTGCCATTCCTTCCTTAGTTGCTTGGATCCACATCTTCAGATGTGTTCCTGTTATTTCCTCTTAACAGATGATCCTAATATACATGTTAGAGCACAAACTAAGAGATGCCTGAACATTGTTGTGCACTGGGGCCTACCAGAGCTTTCTGAAAACAAAGGTGGATTCTGTGCTGAGTGTTTCTGTGAGTTGGATGTGTGCATTGTGCAGAAGAGGACATGCAGAGCTTTCAGCTCAGAAAATACCACTGCTGTGTTCAGTCCAGTATGTTGCTTTACAGTACGTCTGCCATGCTGTAGTGAGATCCTCAGCCCAGGCTCAGGTGGTCAGGGCCTTGCCGGATCCCATTGGGAAGGGAGTGATTAGTGAGGCCCCTTGGAAGGGAGCTGCCTTTGTTGGTGGGTGCAGGGCCCATCCTCAATTGTCTGTGATTTTGGCATGTCTCAGGGAGATGCTGAAAGAGCAGAATGTCTGTCTGCGGAACTGTTCTATTTTCACCACAGTCCAGAGTTGTGCTTACAATATCGAGAAGACATGAGCCAGTTCTGGAAGGCAAACATTACCCCTTGTATGTACTGCTGTCAGTGATCGTGTGTCACTCTCAGGTTATTAAAGTCTTATAGGAGGACTTGTATCTAAGGAAGTAAATATTGTCATGCCAATTATAGCTTTCCTTATGCAAAGGAAATTCTGTTAGGACACTAGGAAATCATTTCTGAGTTTGCATGAGGCACCTACAGTGAGATTAAAGGAAGCTGTTTGCTCTAGACATGTCGGATTTGACATGTATTGTAGGCTACATTGCAGATTTAATTTTTCAGCTATGTGCATTTAAGGTCAAGTAGAGAACTTCCTTACTTCTTCAGTAGAAAATATTTCACTTCCTTTACAAGATTTGCATTGATACTCATGTAGAAATTGAAAATTTTTTATTCTTGCAGAACACTTGCATTTCGTGTGTACATGTATGGTAATTACAGAAATAAATACAGAAATATTCCTTTTACATCACAGTCAAAGCCTCACTTCTAGATTTAGGTGATTTGCAATCTGAGATTTTTGAGACCTTCCTATATATTGTTCTAGGACAATGATCTGCTTCCTGCTTCCTCTTTCTGACTGGGAATTTATTTTGCTTTCCACAGATAAAGGAAACAGACTTCTTCAGCTCTTTTTTCAGTCTCTTCATAAAATTATTTTTGAAAATGCCCTATGAAACAACTAAGTGCTTAAAATCAAAATGCTAGGAAATACTGTGGGGTTAGAAGCACTTCACAGGCAAGGATAAGGGTTCCATGATCTAGCAGAATTCTTTCTGACCTTCCATTGTCCTTCTTCCTTCAGCTCAGCTGGGCACACTTGAGCTTTACTTGATTAGGACTGCATAAGCTAAAGCTCCTTCATAGATAAAGTCCTCTATGTATATTTATGCAACAGCTTTTACATCAAAACAAAATGCATATTTCGTTGTTATGTAGTGGTTTCCTTGGGTTCACTGCTAAGCTATTTGATTAAAACCGTATGGTTTTGGAATAGCTTTCTTAAAAACATACTGTTTGAATTACAACTTCATATTAACATATGATTAAATATTTGGCCTTCTGAAAACCTCAGTATTAACGCCTGATTTTTAGAATGTGACTTGTCTGATGTGTGGGGTTTGGGGCTTGGGATTGGTAAATGAGGATTGTACTTTTTTTTTTCCTTTAATAGGTTTTCACATATTTTTGTTGGAGCTTTAGTGCACTGCTGTTTGAATATCCCCAATAACTTAGGAGTGTTATTGTTTAACTCTTCATCTGCTGTTTGTTAATGTCAAAATAGATTTGTGCATTTTGGGACTTTATTCATTAGCCTTGTTTGAAGCTTATGTCTTTTTCTCTTTTATTCCTTCTTTTGAGTCATAACTTGTAATTCAGATGCTCTCAAGCAATATGATAAATAAAATTTTCAGGTCTTTTGGGAATAAATGTGGTACCTACTGGTAATTATTCTCTTTCCCTCCCCCCCTTTCATTGCACAGAACTAGTTGGAATAGCTCTGTGGTTTTGTGTTCATGGCTTGCAGAAAGAAACCACATAGTAAGACTAGGAAACTCATTAAAATGAAATATTGATTTAATTAATACCAATATCCTCTAAGAGAGATGAGGGTGATAAAATCTGTCCCAAAGGGCTGTAGAGGTAAATTTTCTGCTTAAAGATGCTAAAATGAAAGTAACAAAAATTATGCAAACACATACCACAAAGGGAAATAAATAGAAGCAGGAAAGACATTTCAGATACAACAGTCCCTAATTCATCCTTGAGTCAAGGATTTTCCTCCCTCTCACTGGCTTCAATTTCATCTTCTTGGTTCTGACCTCTCTGTATGTGCAGTTTGCTGTTAAATACATTGAAACGAGTCTTTGGCTGTGCACCAGTACACATTCCATTATCTGGGATAACTCAATTTTACAAAGCAGGGGAAAAGGGAATCTTTGTCTGTAAAAGACTTTTCTTCTTTTAAACTTACAGTCATATTCAGACTTGGTCTCTTTACTTTTATATCTGATACTATTGACTTTTTTGTTCTGTGACAGTGTCGTACATTACAAAAAAAGTTTGTGTTACAGTAGGCAGTTGTAAATTCTGATATTGTTTACAAAATGAGCACATGTGCTTATATTGTTTCACTGATGTATTTTTGATCTTATTACTCTATTAACTAAAGAGTTTTCTTCATTGCTGTATTACAAATTCAAGTTGCTGATTTAAAAGAAGCATATATATGCCTATTACTTAATAGTTCTTTTTAATTTTAATATATTTACTGAAAATTAAAATAGTTTTAACTTGTGGCTTTTTTCAAAGTACTGTTTGTTGGTTTGTTACTAAGTTGCAATAAGCTTAAAATTATAATTGACTGACTACAAAAAATCTTTCTGACTTTTAATTTTTCTTTGCAGATCATGTTCAAAATGAGGAAAACTATGCACAAGTACTAGATAAATTTGGAAGTAATTTTTTAAGTCGGGATAATCCAGATCTTGGCACAGCTTTTGTAAAATTTTCCACGCTTACTAAAGAATTATCAACGCTGTTGAAGAACCTGGTGAGGAGTTTCAAACTTTCTTAGCTTTTAAGTTGTTTCAAAATAAAGTACAATAACTGCATGATCTTGATGACTAATGATAATTTTTGAGATGCTTTCAGTTTTTTTCAAAACACAACACAATAATTTCTGCAGAGATTCTCTCTAAGGGGTATTATTACACACTCTCTGTGTTTGATTGTTAATTGGCAGTTAAGAAGAAAAATATAAATGTTGAGACATCATTTGAATCATCATTCTGAAGTGATTGACAGTGTTATATATCTCATGGGCCTTAATTTTAAATCGTTCCCTTGAAGACTTGAAGTTTTTTCAGTTAAAAATACAGTATTGTTAGTTATGGCTGTCTTGTTTTATCACAAAAAGAGAAACATTCACTTTATGGAAGAAAAATAACAATTTGAGGAGCAATGCTTAAAAGGTGTTGGGGGACCCCTGGTGGTCTAGTGGTTAGGATGCGGTGCTCTCACCGCCGCAGCCCGGGTTCGATTCCCGGTCAGGGATACTCCCCCGGGCAGATGGAGCTTGTCAGCCCTGTAAAGCCATCCATCTAAGAGAAGGTCACTCTAAACAAACCTACGTCCTGAGGACCTCACTGCCATTGTCCAAGCTTGCTTGGCCCCAGCAGATGAACCTTAGGATTAAAGGGTGGGCTCAGTTCAGCGCAGGCTGTGTCTCACCTAAAAAATCCATTGCGCAGGCTTGAAAGGTAAAAGACCTTTCCCAAAAATCTTTGTTCACGAGGACTGGCCATTGCTTAAAAGGTGTTAACAGTCCAGTCTCCCCATGGTATATAAAGCATCCATTGCTTAAATATTAGGTTTTTGAAGGTGATTTAAAGGTTTATCTCATTTAAAATTTGTCTTAGACCTTTTATTTCTGAAAGCTGGATAATAAAACTATAGTCATAGCAAATATCTTTGAATGCTGAAAGTAGTGAAGCCACATTTCTTGCAAGATCATGTTTCATGGGCTTGATAGTTGTTATATTCAGAAAGTAATAACTTCAGTTTTACACTTTTCTTTACAGTTGACCTTATTTCCAAGCTTTTTTTGGGGTGTGAAGTATAAGTGATATTACAGACTTTCTTTCCTAGAGTCCCTAACTCAACCGTAACTGCTCTAGGCATGTACACATCAAAGGCCTGTGTAGCACAGTTCCCTGGCTTTGACAGTTGCCCAGGAGTGAGTCTTTAGGGAGGAGTGTAGGAGCAAAAGTGGGGATAACTTCTGTACCATGGTCATGCAAACAGTCTCCAGCTCAGAGATGTTGGAGCTGGAGACAATCTTTTGCTTTTAGTCCTCGTTAGTATTACCTCCATAAATTTGACTAAGGATTTCTTGAATGTATATTAGGGTTGGCTCATAAGGTGGAGGATTCCTCCAGAGTGCTAAAATGAACTGCTCTCTGAAATGTCATTTCTGTTTCTTTTGAATCTGATCCTTTCAATTTTTGTTCCCTGATTCTTACATCTTACATGAAATGTAAGAAATCCCTTCTTTTTCTCAGGAGTTTACAGATAACTATAGTTCTTTCTTTCCCTTCCTCTGTTACTTTTCTAGCTGAGTCTTAGTTATTCCATAACTTGAATTGGCCTTGCTCACCCTTTCTGTATCTTGTCTGAGTACTATTGTACCCTTTTCTGAAATGAGTGGACAAACATGAAGATGATTCCATTTCTTACCCCCTTTTCTGAAGGCTGGTAGCATTATGATTACTGAGCATTGAGGCTGATGTTTTCTATGCTGTAACTTCCAGGTATTTTTTTCCTTGAGACATTTTCCTTGATGATTGGTATTTCATAAGCATGATTCTGTATCAGTTTCTTCTCCTTATGTATCACTTTACATTTTTCAGCGTAGATTTCAGTCTTTAATTTCATTCAGCAGTGTTACAAGGCTCTTGTGCAACTCTTTGTATCTGGCTTTTGCTTTACTACCCAGAATAGCTCAGTATCAGCAGACATTCTCACCTGACTCTCTGCACTTCTCCAAGATTCCCTTCTAAACATCTCAGGCTGCACAGGTCCCATCAGCACTAAACCAGGGTGTCACTTCTGGCCTCTCATGCTGGTATTTACTTTGCTTTCTGAGTCTTGCTGCTTCATCATCACCTCCTTACTCACCTGAGGCTGATCACTCACCCTGATTAACTTGCTTTGGAAGCTTTGCTCAGGCCTATTACCTTGATCATCCTTTGTTTCAATGTGGGCAGTTTTAAAGACCAGTAGATATGCAAGGGACCTGCTTTTCTCCATAAAGACTTCTGTCATTCTGGGTTATTTTGACCTTTTTTACTCTTAATTTACCACACAATTAAAAGTGAGTATTTTAAAATGTGAATTAAAGTGCAGTTTAAGGAGAGTTTGAGGCTACAACTCAAGTTTCTTGGAAGATTTCTGGATCCTGCAGGGCATCCACATAAAATTTTAACTTCTTTCAATTGACAACCAAGAAGTGGTGGATTATTCACTTATTTAAAGTAGTGCTGATCAAGAGGAAAAAGATCTTTTAATTTAAGAAACCACACTTATTCAAAAGAACATTATCTTATGTCAACTAGATTATGAAGCATTATCTATTTAAATTCTTGTTGACAGGTTTTAAAATAGGCTACTCCCAATTTACCTCATTCATCAGCCTCACATAGACAACAAACTTATTTGACAACTGTCTTGGCATTTTAAAACCACTTATTTTTCACCTTGATTCACCCTGAGATAGAAAATTCTACTTTGTTGTTCTTAAGCATCATTCAGTTTAATATGATTACACTGCAAGAAAAAAAGATGTTTATAATATCAAAATAGAAGTTGAGGTGCATTGAAAAAGCAGTTGAGAGGAGGACTCTGTAATATCACTGATAAAGCCCCACAGTAGGTGCTAGGGCTTATGTTAATAAAATTAATTGGAAAAATGGTAGAAGGTATTAAGATGAATGGCAGGCTAATAAGCTTTTTTTTTTACCTAAAGCAGATTGTTGCTGCCTTATTTAATAAAGGTACAATAAATAATGAATGGTCTTTAAAGACAGATGAATAAGGAATAGAGCTACAGAGTAGGCAACAAAAAATGCTTCAAATGTTTTGATCCTTTTTGTTAAATCTTTTGAACTTCAATTATGATTCATTAAAATTTTCCTATAAATTGTGATATTATGGATATTTCATGAGAAGGAGAGTATGGAATAACTTATTTTCTTCTTTGTGAAAGAGTTAGAGAGTGATCACTTTCAGAGTGATATTCACTTACTACCATCAGTTACTATGAAGTAAAAACAGCAATTTGTATTACATACATAACTCTTGGAGAGCATCGTTTTGAAATGATTGCTCAGCACACAAGGGCAAGAATAGCAATGTGTCCATTAATTATTGTAATAAAAGCAAATAAGTTGCTATTCAAGTTTTACTATAACCTGTTGATGTTATCACTAAATATAAGGTCTGAAACTTAAAATCTGTTAATATAGTATTTGTTAAGTTGTTAAATAGTTGTTGTAAAGACTGTTTTATAAGAATGACACACAATGACCACTTCTTTAGCATTTTCTAAAGGTAATACATTGGTATTGGCCATTGCCGACTCTGGTCTATGTTTTCAGCAAACTCTGAGTGTCTCACCACAATCAGTTTCTCTGTTTTTTTTACTTCTACCTCCTTTCCTGTTCCAGGTTTCATTCTTTATGCAGTAATTCATTATAATAGTGCATTAAGCCATATGAAGACCTACATATATGAAACGGAGCATGTCAGTACATTTAAATTGATCTAGATGAGGTTTTGGAATAACATTTTTTGCACTTACAGATTACCTCTTTTGAAAATTTGCATGGTGCTTGCCTCTTTCCAGGTGTTTAAAGCCTGTTTTTCCCCACCTCCCTTTCCTGTAAATGTCCTCAGCATATCTTTGCAGGCAAATTATCTATTGTTCACAACCCTCACAAAATTATCATACACTTCCATCTGTTAAAAGGTTTTTTTCCTTTATTTTACTCTATATGTGAGGTGGTTTTGCTTTATCGGATGTGCTTCCAGTTCATTTAGGCTACTGTTTTATTAAGTCTTCAACAATGTAATAAATGATTCCAAACCCTTACCATACTGGAGTAATACACTGATATTTAGCTTAGTTTTTTTCCCCCAGCTGACATTCTAACTGGGTACTATACAGTAATTTCAAGCCAAGTATTAATGGCTTGAATTGGTTATCCTTAACAGATTCACTTGGAAAAATGAGAAAAGCTACAGTGTCTTTTGAATATATGAGGAGTTTGAGTGGAGTGTTAGACCTGTAGAACCTTGTTTTGATATTCTCATCAGTGTGGATCATTGTTCCACAAAAGTCCCTTAAAAATTATTTTCATGGACTAAAACATGCTCAGAGGATCACATAGGAGAGGAGAGCTGGGCCATATATGTGGTAGAATAAAAACGGTAGTGTAACGCTTCCCTACTGCATTGGTTGACACGCAGAGGACATGAAGTCTTTTCAGCTTTCCTGTTCTCCCTATCCTTCCCTATGAAGGAACTGAAGAATTCATGGAATATTTTGTGGGAGAACCAAAGGGAGGCATGAAGTAGAAAAGGCAACAGACTCTTCACTAGGCTAGGATAATACTGATACACATCTTTCCTATTGTCATGACTCTTGAGGAACCATCCACACCATCTGTGTCCAGAGAGGATCACAGCGGTCAGCTGTTCACCCCTCACACTGGCAAAGACAAACAGAACATTTCACAATCAAATCATCCATAATCAAACAGGCGTGGACTCAACAGGGTGAAATTTAAACTTGTGAGAGTTTGAGGAGCTGTCAGATTTCCACAACGGGCAAAGAAAGGAGCAGTGTTCCCAAATAGTTGGGATTAACCAAGGAGCTGGTGACTGTTGGCTCCTTTTGTTTGTGGTTGAATTAACACGTGCCTTGCGTGTTGCCTGCCTGCGGCACAGCAGGTCCTTGCTCCTTACTCAGGAGGCTATGAGACATTTGTATTCAAATGTTTGCTTCCAGAGACTGAATATTACCTTAAGGTGCTTTCAGAACTTTTCTTATGTGCTATTTTTAAAATTCTGAGTTTATATCACCTTATTTAAGTAAGCATTGATTATAATGCTTCTATATCTGATGCAAGTAAATATTTATCAATTCTTTACAGACTTAAATTTATTATTAATTTAGAAATGTGATTGTAACTTCATTAGTGAAGTTCAAAGACTTGTAGGCAGTAGTTTGATAGGGTCATAATAAATAATTTTGAATTATAACAGTATAATATTTTTCTTTTTAGCTCCAGGGTTTAAGCCACAATGTTATTTTCACTTTGGATTCTCTCTTAAAAGGAGACTTAAAAGGTGTTAAAGGGGTAAGTGTTGAAGTTTTTATTTCAGCTTCATCTGTTTTGTGACTGTTTTCCTTTCATTCATGAAATTATTTCTTATATTGGCATTCATTAATATTTTGTATGGAGTCCAAAGAACAAAATTGGCATGACTGCAATGCCTGAGAATTTCATTGTAAATTCCTGTGTTGACATGCACAGGAAGACAATGCTTTACAAGATTCAAACCCAAGTATTTTTTCCAACTATTGTATAAAAAATTTTAAAAGAAAACAGTACTTTTTGTTGCGATTTATAACTTGATAACTATGAAGACAAATTTTTAAAAATTTTCTAAGGAAATTTTCTATTTCCTAAGGACCTCAAAAAGCCTTTTGACAAAGCCTGGAAGGATTATGAAACCAAATTGTAAGTATTTTTCTCCCACTTTTTAATTTATTTTTTTCTGTTTTTTCTTTTCCTTGCTGGTCCCGAACTCTGTACTGTATCTGTGGATGTAAATGTGGCTGCAAGGCACCTCTTCTGTGGATCTCTCTTTTGCACTACTGGAAAGAAAATATTTTTATGTGCTCTGTGAAGTAGTTAAATGAGTGCCCGATGTTTCTTTACTGTAAAGAAGACACTTCATGCACTTAATACTTAGATAATGAACATTGTAAAGTGGAGGTTTCAGATGGCATTTGCACATTCTTGTAGTCACATATATAAAATCTGTCAATAGTAAAAATTATTTAGATAAGATCTGATGTTTAGAGATTTAGATGTTTTCTCTGTTTCAGAACTGTATATTTTTGAGAAACAAGAATTTTAGTGCAGTTGGTGTGACTTCAAAACTATCTGTGATTTTAAAAATATTTTCTTTCTCTGATTCCTATTTTCTGTGGGCAAACAATGATTTATAAAAATAGAAGGTTGGAATAAAATAGTATTGTAGTTGCAGAACTGTTGGTGGAATGGTTCAGAATGCTCTCGGGGATGTGATGGGCAGCTGTTTTATCAGAATTCAAGAGCCCTCAGGAGTTAATTAATATTTTGTATCCTTTCTTTTATTCCCCTTTTAATCCTATCATTAGTGTTGTTTCATTTATGTCTAACCAGGAGGGGAAAAAAGCAATCAAAGAAAAACTCCAGCCACTAAGAACTGCTGAAATATTTATCAACTTAATTTTCTTACCTACATATAGTAACTTTTGCTTTCAGAATTCATTACAATGGAAATCCTTGTGAACAACTGAACTGGAAATTATTATTAATCTAAGGCTAAAAGGAGAGTCCTACTCCAAAGCTGCATCATTGAATTCGGTTGAGCATTCAGATTTACATGTAGAATTGATTTTTTTAATCCCTTTTTAGTTCTTTAATTCTCACAGATATTGCGTATTTTGCAGATATTGAAAGATTTTCTGTAGGCAACAAAATAAAAATATTTCTGCCTCTCTAATTTCTATATATGAAATTAGAGATATCTTTGAAAGCCTATTTATGCCAAATCCCAGTAAACAGAAGTTAGGAGATGAAGTATCTCGTACAGGTCTAATACATGGAATCATCTGTAGATTCTGTTCTGAATTTGGAAGGTTTAGGGAAAGATGCTTGTTGTCTTGTTGCTATTTTTTTTGTGAGCAAATTTCACTTGAGTTTATTGAGACCAAGAAGGAAATGTTCCTTATATTTCTCCAATAATCTCGTTTCCTAGAATTCATTCAAGACCAAATATTGAGTCCAGTTTAGAGGTGCAGTGCTGAAAAGTTTTTTTTCTATATAAAAACATGATGTTTTTCTTAGTTACAGAAAAGCAGAGATGAAAAACAAATAGATTAATTATTTCTGGTTTTTTTCCACTGACAAGAAGTCCCAGTGTAATAACCGCGCAGTGCTTTGTTACCTGTTTTACAGAAGTACAGCTCCAGTGTTATTTTTCTCCCAAAAAGTGCTAGAAAATAAAGATTTGATTTTATTTTTAAAGAAACAAGGAAATTGTTTGTTTTTCTACTCCATCTTGGAAATCTACATTTGCTTAAAAGTGGAGCATCCTGTTAGTCTGCAGAGTAGATATGTAAGGGCAGCCACACTGTCCCGCTCTAGTTAAGGTCTTAAGATGGCCTTAGTTCCATATTCACATTTCACTATTTCAGAATTTCAGTGTTGGCTTTCTCTGAAAACATAGTGACTGGGAGTTGTGTCATTTCGGGTGGGTGCTAAATTTCGATTGCTGCCTTATTGTTTTTCTTAATTCCTGCCTTACAAGCATGAAACTTATTAAGTTATTCTGCCATTTTCCTGCCAAGTCAGTAGTTTTTTAGATGTATGTTTTACACTGCAGTGTATAGAGGTGGAAGCTGTGGAACCCATCACAGAGAATGAATGATATAATAATTTTTTTTTTGTCACCAAGTAGCACAGAAACTGGAGAAAAGAGTTGCAGGATGAAAGGAAGAAAGGACAGTGTCATGACTCAATTACTTCTGAAGACTTAAACCACATAGGATTTGGTATCCTAGAGGAACTAATCTTCAGAATGGCTTCTTTAATACTTCTTAATTATTATTTTTCCCTAAATGATACTAGATCATATTGTAGTAGAAAAAATTCTCTAAAATGTTTTCTAATTAAAATTTCAGTACAAAGATTGAAAAGGAAAAAAGAGAACATGCAAAACAGCATGGGATGATAAGAACTGAAATAACGGGAGCTGAGATAGCAGAGGAAATGGAGAAGGAAAGGCGACTGTTTCAGCTACAGATGTGTGAAGTAAGAAACAAGTTTCAGTTTTTAATTACGACACCGTAGCCATAACTTAAGTCCCTTATGGGCTTTACTTGAAGGTGGTGAAATGTGCTTTGTCATTTAATGGGGGTGGAGGGAGGAAATTATTTTCATGTCACATATTACAGCAATATAAAGATAATTATTTTAGCAACTCTGGTTGCAACTTTGCTTCCTTTTGTTTTATTCCCTTTTCTTTATTTTTAGATTATTATGGGAAGGTTCCTGGGCTGAAAATACACTATGAAAATATTTATTTTATCGGGATTATGGTTGAGCAGTTCAGGAAGTATTTAATATCTTTCTTCCAGCACACTTTCGGAAGACTTCTAAAATTTCTAATGAAGTGACAAATGACAGTGATGCATTAGTTCCATAAAACTGGTTCTTTTTATATTCATACTTCTTTTTATTACATGTTAGTGGTGATTACTTTAAATTACACAGTATTTATATTTTTAGAATATTGCAGTAATTATTGCAGTAACATTGGAAAAGGGAAAGCATTAGACAATTTTAAAAGATGAAGCTTTTTCCTGAATTTGTTTTATGTTTTGGATCGTTTGAATTTTTAAGGAATGGCCAAATAAACAGTTATCTTTTGCTTATTTTGCTTAGTGCTGTACTGGTGGCTTATGAGTCAGCACCCAGGTTAAACACAGAAACAGTTAATTCATTGAGAAAATTATGCTTGAAAAATGTTGAAGGTTTTGAGACATGATTGTCAATATGCTTTTCTTTGTTTATACAGTATCTTATCAAGGTTAATGAAATAAAGACAAAAAAGGGTGTGGACCTTCTGCAGAACCTTATTAAGTATTATCATGCGCAATGCAAGTAAGTACACTTCAAGCTTTAGTTAGAATTTCCTTTTTTACACAAGTGTTTTTTCCCTTTGTTTGAACTTGCCAGGATATTTTTCATAGTTGTGATGTGCCAGGTGTCTCCCTCTGCATCTTATGAGGCTGCAGACTTTTGGTAGAGAGTGTGAGAGTGAGTAAGCAGGGCAGGGGAGTCACAGAGAAAGAGGCCAAGGGAAAACTTGCATGCTACCTACAAAATTAATTTTAGTTCCTGAGGCATAGATCTAGAATGTAATTTTACAAATATTTTGTTTACTCTATTTAGTACTTTTTTTAGTCTTTTATGTAAATTTAAAAACCATTGTGAAAGCCAGCAATTTCTTCGACTTTCTCTGGGGTGAAACTAGCCAGATATGACCTTGTCATCAGTAGAACCACAACGGCAAACACATAGGAACTTTTATTTAAGTTAAATACAGGAAAAAGATTTTAGAAATTACAATGTGAGAAACATGTTGGCTAATAAAAATAAGTGATAAAAATAAGCTAAGCTATATTCTCTCTAATTTTATATATGGAAAAGTCACAGTGGCATGTCTCCACTGTTGAAAGATATTGTACTTTAAAAATTTAAGGAAAGGCTTTTCTGTTGGGGTTTTTGGTTTTCTCATTAGTTTGTTTAGTTTTGAACATGGAAGGAGCTGGATATATTTTATTGGTTTTGCTGTCTTTCTCCACAAGACAATCTACTTTGTGTTATGAATTAGATGTATTCCTGATAAATCACAGGTATTTTTCATTCTAGTTTCTTCCAAGATGGCTTGAAAACAGCTGATAAACTTAAACAATATATTGAAAAGTTGGCTGCGGACTTATATAATGTAAGTTTACTTACAAGTAGCTTTATGTCTGAAAATTAAAATATTTTGTATGTATAAGTACAATTTTAATATTATTTCTGGGGTCTATATTTCATTTGCATCTTATAAATGAAAAGTGTTATTTGAAACTGAACATAGCTAGACAAGGCAAAAACATCTTGACTATGTAAACTTTGATTTTTACAGCTATTAGGAAAAGTAGCTTTCATTCACTACTAAGTCAATGATGCATTAGTATAAAACTGCTTTACAGTGTGACTATTTGAATCAGCTTATATTATTAGCATCAATTTTAGCTACCATTTTCACTTTTTAAAACCAAATTGCTTAATGATAGCACCAAGGTTTTAAAATGAATTAACTTGTTATGTTCCTTAAAGACAAGCAATAATGTGGAATCAAAACCCACTTGTCACCCAAGTGCTTCTGTATTCTATAATCAGAATTACAATAATCCCATTTGCTATTGTCATTTGTTGCTAAATTAAACTGTATTTTTATTCTGTAAGTCATCTGTCAAGTTTATTGGAATTATTTAATTAATATTTCAGTAGCTAATTTAGTTGCATTAGATATAGTGAGCAATTAAAGTGCAACAGAACAAATGATGCATGTGGAGTTGCACATTCATTTTAATTTGATTTTCAAGCGGTATGTTCACAGAGGATGAATACATAAGAATGGAGTAGTCCATGAAAATAAACTCAACCGTTACAGAAACACAGAGTAGTTGAGCTGGTTGTTCAGGACATCTGAAATTGTATATTGAAATAAAAAGTTAAAGTTGCATCTAATAGCAGTCTCTTTCTGTAGATAAAGCAGACACAAGATGAAGAAAAGAAACAACTCACTGCTCTTCGTGATTTGATCAAATCTTCTCTGCAGCTTGATCAGAAGGAGGTAAATAATTTAGACATGTTGTTATCTGAGATAATTTAAATTTGTGAATTTTGTATTCAGAAATTGGTTTAATGTTCAATATATGTAGTTATTGGTTCAAAAGTATTGGACTTTGAACATTACGACAAAACTAATATTTAGAATGTTCACATATCAACAAACAATATTTTTACATTAATTTTCTGTTTCCATATTATGTTTGAAAAGAAATTATTCCTTTTTTTTATGTACTTTTTTAATGTACTGTAAGAACAGTTGTAACGGATCAGATAAATGCTTCTTCTAGCCCAGTATCCTGTGTTTGACAATGATAAACAATGATTGTTCAGGAAAAAAAATTAATTAATGGAATGCACACTTCTTTCTTCTGCCATCCACCAGGCAGTGTTCAGGATTTTCCTGACCTGGTGATCCTGAACAAGACAGAACGAGAACTAGAGACTTCCTTCAGCTATGGTTTATGTGTTACTGTTCATCTGATAACTCACATTTTGTGCTGTTTTTCTCCTTCACAAAACCCCTTTTGCTTGTACCATCTGGTAAGGAAGAAAATTTATTTGTTAATCAGACAGCAGGCTGAAACAGGGCAGTTAAAAAGTAAAATACATTATTGATTGCACTGGTATCAAAAGTGAAGGGAGGGACATTCAATGTCCTTTGCAGGTGTTCTGGAATACTTCTTGAACTAGAAGATAGCATAATAGCATACATCACAGCTTTTACCTGAGATAACATTGGGACTGCCAAATTATAGTGCCTGGAATACTGAATATCCCATGATGAAACTGTGTTGGGGGGTTCTCCTCTAGGAAAAGTTTGCTTACCCTCTGTTCAGTTTTCTTGTAGGTAAATAAGACATTCATATTTGCCAGGTGTCTTATTATTAAATATGAATTATAACTAAACATTAGACAGATGCCATTTTGCTGAATATGTAAGATCATCCACATATCTGATTGGACAGTATTGCTATTATCAAACATGAGATTAAGAACATAATTTACAACTGCATTACTGAGTCAGCCAAGTTTCTGATGCCAATCAATAATGGATGTTGGGAGTAAAATGAAGGGCAATAAACACTGATACTTCCCCAGAATACCCCCCTTTAGTAGTTTGACTGTTGGAAGTCTCTCCACCATCCTATGGCTTTCCTCTCTTTGAATTTGTGCAGTTGTTTTTTGAAGAAACATAAATCATCAGCTTATGTTACAGCTGGGTTTTTCCCACTATGGCTGCATGTTGTGTGAAGAATCTTTCTCCTTTTATTTGTTTTGAACTTTTAGATCTGCATACCCTACTCAGGATATGAGTGCATGTGAATTTATGATATAATCAATGGATCATTTCTGATATTTTTCTTTTTCTTACGGATCCTAGCATTGACTTGCTTTTAGACCAGTGCTTAGTGCAGAGGAACCAAGTTTAATCATCTGTAAGGCTGTAAGCATGTCATCCTGTTTTTGTATCTTCATACTCAGCTCACAGTATCTTATTCTCTCCCTCTGCATCACTTGGCATTTTTTTATGCTGGTCTTCACCTGTCATTTGTTATCAAGTTACTCACTATCATGAGGTTCTTGAGAAATTCTTCAGTCAGTCTTTCTTGGGTATTCTAAATAATTTAATACCATCTAACAAAGTTTTGACAGTTTGCTGTTCACCCTTTTCCAGGTTTTTTGTGTTAGACACCACATGTGCTGTCACAGCTTTCTGTAAAACTCACTTGGCTCTTTCCTGCTTTAAACTTGTTATCTCATCTGAGGACTTTTCCTCTTGTCCTGTAGCAATGTGATTCTTTCCCTTCCATAAGGAACAGGGGGTGCCCATTTAAAGTCCAGATACACTGCATCAGTCATCATTTACTTACTGAATCCTTCAGAGAACTCCAGGAAATTTTAGAGATGTGACCTCTCTGCACAAAAGTTGCAGTGATTTAACGGTATATATAATAATAAATATACTCTTAAAAGTAGTTTTCATTAATCTCTCTTGTGTGGTGTGAAGTTTACTAATCTTTACTTTCCTGGAATTCTTCTGGAATTTCTTAAAATGTAAGACTTGGGTAACTGAGGCAAGTATTTTAATGGGCTTTCATGTAATTTGGTAGGTAGCACATTGTGATTAGGGCCACTGTGTGTAGATACATGGCTTGGAGTTAGTAAATTATTTCAGGTGGAATCACAGTTAATAAGGAATGTTGGATGAGTAATTCCTTACAGTAGTGAGTTTTTTTCTTTTAAATACTTACCTGTGTGTCCTTATTACTTAGGTATGCATTTTACAGCAGCTAAACTTTGGCCAGGAGAATATTCCTCTCTCTGCATCTCTAATCTCATAGTTCTGAAGGACAGCACAATCTTACGACACACTCTACATGGTTTTAGAATTTCTTTAATGTTACAAATGCTGAACAGGAGCACTACAGAGTACCTTTGAACAGATCCCAATGTATTGTAAGATCTGCCAGCTCTTTCTAGTACTCGGTTTTCCCTTATCTCATACTTTACAGTCTTTCCTAATACTCTGTATGCTATTTTTTTTTCTCTCCATCTCCAATGTGCACATGGACCTACTAGATCTCTTCCACAACTCTTAAGAGCTTCCCATACAAGCATTACATTTGTAATCTCCCTACTATTTAAATCATTTTGAACATAACTCCCACTCCTTTTTCATCCTTACCCCCAAAAATTGAACAGAGAACATTAGATTTCAAAAGCTTTTTTGGAAATAACTTTAAATCCTAATTTATTTTTTTTTTATGATTCAATTCCCAACACACAGAGGAACAGGACTTGCTCTCTTCTCATATATATTTTCTTCCACAAGCTGATTATCTGGAAAGCAAAGAAAAATATCTCGTTCTCTCCTGGATGCTGTGTATGTTGTTAAGTTCAACCTGTTGGGTATTCAGCCAGTTCTTGGAAATTAAGTAGGACAAATGGGTGGTTGTTCTTCAGTACTGTGTGTTGTACATCCATGGCTGCAATGGTACAAGTCAAGTTTCCGAAGTTCCTCATAAAAGTATAATGAGGTAGAACGAACGAAATATTGTGTTTGGGGTTTTTGTTACCTGTTTCCTGGATGTGTAGTAAAAATTATTGTGTTTCAGTGGAAAGTAACCTCATCTAAAATATAAAAAATTAAACAAGTCAGATTCTGAAACTGAAATATGTGTTGTAATAAAGTAGCTTCACAGGCAAACCAAAATAACCTGTGCAACTTTTCCGACTGGAATTACAATGTAAACAAATTCTAGGACTCCTGAAAAACTGTGTGTGTATATATGTATGAGATCTGTACATAAAGTTACAAATATAAAAATGAAGTGTTTCACTTGAAGAGAATTGAAATTTTGTCTTAGAAGAAAAAGGAGCAATATTGTGATTCTCAGATATCCAGGAAAATCATAGGAGAGAGAAATGCTGTAATGAAAGAATATGTTATTTTGGATAAAATAACTGTTTGATCACATTGGTGTTCAAGTGTCCCTTTCAAAACCAATGTGAGGACTTTCACTCGTGATTCTGCTGCATGACTTCAGTCAAAGTGTAATGATACTGGCAGATATTGGAGAGCTTGATAAAACAGTGTGTGATTTAGTTATTCAGTGTTTAATCCTGAAGCAGCATGTCAGCATTCATTACTCCTTAGTTAAGAGACAACAAAGCTTGAAGACACGTGGCCTGAGTTTCACCAGGCAGGTCTCCATCATTATGTATATCCAGATCTTCAAGTACGTAAAATTGGGCTTTATTACTGTGGCAGATGGCCTTTGTGATTAAGAATACGTTTTCCCTATAGCATTAGTGCATTATAATCTCACCACTGGAAAATTTATGGATTAATGGAATTACTGAAGAACATGAAATGAATGGGATTTTCTCCAGCAGATTTGTAAAAATTTAGAAGTAATCTTATCAAACATTGCTTTGGCTGGGAAACATTTTGAAATAATAAAATTAAGGCTCTGGTTGTGTGTAGTTTTAAGTTTCTTTGACCCTTTGTGCAAGAGAAGGAAGTTGAAACTAGTCATTCCTGTCCAAATTGTAAATTTGTCCGCCTTTAACCTCTTTGGAGTTGCCACTAGAGAAGTGAGATGTCCCACCACTTTTGAGGTCTCATAATGTAACTCCTGGTTCCGTGTTGCACGGATCCAAGGTATTTATTTAGCCTGATGGACATCTGTAATGCCCTTACACATTTTACTGACATACCTGTCCTTTGATCAGTGAAAAAAATATTACTGTAATCACTGGAATTGCCTAGTAAAGTATATCTTTACCATCTTTGAATCCTGGGCTGTGCAGAAGTGCCAGTGCTGTAGCTTCACTGAGGGAAGTACCATTTTACATTGGCTCTGGTACATGCAGTGTCTCTTGTGGCCACTGCTGTGCTGCCCTGGTATCAAGTTAAGGCAGATTCTGTTACTTTGTGTGAGAATTATCTGATTTTTGAAAATGACTGTGGTTTAAGGCTTTTGGAAAAAATATTTTAATGGATATTAGTATAATTTTACTTGTGTAAAGTATTTAATCTTTTGTGTCTAAAAATACTTATATCCTAAGAAATTTAACTTTTTAAAAGAAACCAGGCCTTTAATTACAGGCTTCTGTTGCCTATTTTTGTATAATAATTATTGCTACCGATGTAACTTAACAGCTTTAAGTTAAATATAGCTAATCTTTAGAATCATGCTTTGTGTCTGTTTTGTCAACTGTTTCTTTGGATTTTGATTTATTTCCCCAAATCTCCATCTGATATGCTCTTTGCAAAAAGAACCATATCTCATTATGTTCTTTCCTATGCTAATACCAATAGGACCCTAATTCCAACGGGGATTTGAAATTTGCTTACAATAAATGAGCTGCTTGTTTTGATGGTGTGAACAGTACTGGCAGCACATGGCACAGAGCAGCCTTTGTGCTGCTTCCAGCCACAGCTGCCAGTTTTACCAAAGCACTTCTCTCTAAACTTCTGTGGCAAACTTGCTACAAAATCAAAAACAATTGTAAGGATCCTGAATAAAACAAGCGGGAGTAATCTTCAATGTATACTGGTTGTGGTAATAGTGAGAAACTGCTTTAAAGAGCAAAGGTTATCGCCAAGGGAGTAACTGAACCTCCCATTCTTTTGATTCTTTTTTTGTTGTTGTTTTGGTGGGATATTATCAGATGTTTTGCGGGTTATTTTTTCACAGCTGTATTTAAAACCATATTAATATGTCCTTAATTATACCTTTTTATATACATTTGTAAAAATTAACAGTTAACTTTGGGCCTGATCTTTTTCAATAGAAATTCAGAATTAGTTCAAGTTTGAAGGATAAATACGGTATCATTGTAGACAATTTAAAGGTCTGGTAGATATGATAAAATTTGATCCTGTAGTCATCTTAGTTGTTGTGTGAAGCCAGTGTCATATATGCCAGGTTGCACAGCATTTTGTTGTGACGTTTTGGTTTTTATGAGAAAAAAACACAAATGTGCCTTAAAAAGTAGTTCTTGCCTTCTTTCTAGTTATGCCATTAGAAAGGGGAAACATTATTTTAACAGATATGTGGGCTATAAAATTTATTTTCAAGGAACATGTTTTTTTAAATAAATAGTAATTCTCGTTTTAAATTATTTGCTTTCTCTTTCCTCTATTGCTTTTGCCTTTCGTGATCGAAGTCTAGGAGAGTAAGTCAATGTTTTAATGAACTTTTGGGGATTTTTTTTTTTCTGATGTGCTTATAACACGTTAATCCATTTCACTTAATTGTTTCACTAGATCAGGCCAAAAGTTATTTCAGCTGACTTCATTCACTAAAACTCATGAATTATATATGTATTTTTAAATTGAGAAAAAAATAGTGATTATTAGCATTTGTCTTTGTTTGTATACGTGTTCCTATATATGCACGCTGGATTCTGTTACTTTCTTTTTGAAATTTCATCTTAGACTTTTAGTCTTTGATTATAAGATTATACAATATTAAACATCTACATTTTAAAAGTATATTGAGATGTATATTTGCATTCAGACTATACTTCAAATGCCTAATGAATTAATTGAATCTTGAACAGTAAGTTCAAGATCACGTGATGTAAAAGCAAACTCTCCTATGACTGTAAAACATGCAGTAGGAGTCTTCTCTCCTTTTTTAATCTTTATTAATTTCTGAAGTTGTAGAGAAGAAAACATAGGCTTAAAAGTTAGGTAAGCTTACTGTGCACATCAGGAAAATGTTAATGCTATTTTTGCCTCTTTTTAGGATTCACAGAGCAGGCAAGGAGGATATAGTATGCATCAGCTTCAGGGGAATAAGGAATATGGCAGTGAGAAGAAAGGTTATCTTTTAAAGAAGAGTGATGGGTATGTTCTGAGAGCACATAATAATGAAAACTGTAGCTATGTTCCTGCACTAGTTTTGTTTTCTACTGTGGTTGCTTAAGGCACATTCTTCTAATGCATGTGCCACAAACACTCGAGAGTTTTGCAGTTCAAATCTGAACACCAAACTGAATTTAATATAGAAAATATATAAAGCATGAGAAGCAAACATAAAATAATAAAGTCATAATCAAAAGAAAGCTATTGTCTTTGGAAGTCTCTAAAAGGTGATTAAGACCTGTCACAAATCTCCCAAGTTATTTTTGATGAGGCATTTAGTAAAATTTTGACTGCATCCTTTTGTTTCTTAAGGCTAATCTTCTCAAAATGTTAATGAGATTAACTAGTGTTTTGAAGTCATGTCTAGTTACTGAACTTGCTGTTCTTATGTAGGTTAAGGAAAGTATGGCAAAGAAGGAAGTGTACTGTTAAAAATGGAATTCTTACCATATCACATGCAACGGTAAGTTATTTTTATACCTTTATATGAAAATAGGAAATTAACATTATCCTTTCCTAGTGAATCTGCTAATTTGCTTTTGCAAAAAGGGTGTCACTTCAACTTCTGACTGTTGAAGTTCTGTGGACCTATAGTTTATGACAGTTAATTTAATACTTAAATGAATTTATCAGTTGTTTAATAAGAAAATGGCAAATATATTGAACAGACTGTTTAATCAATACTTCAGCTGTTTTGCTTATAGGGATTGTCATGGTATATCTGTGAATCACATAATTTAGAAAATTGGGAACTTGATATTAGGTATTATTGGTACAGTCTGACAGATGAGTGAATGTGTTACTATTTTGAGTGCTTTCAGCTAAAAGTGTGAAAGCTTGGGAAGTTTTGATCACAGTGAGTTCTGGGAATCAGGCATGTATCTGAAGTGTCTTCCTGGGAATGCTAAATCATGAGGTAGCAACAACATAGTCATGGTGGAGGCAGTCCTAAAAGTGCCTTGTGGCAGTATAACACAAACTTGTCTGAAACAAGAGAACAGGAGTTACTCTTATAAAAGGACATGGTCCCAATTCCTCATCCTTTTTCCTTCTTCATCCCAAATTCCAGGGATGGCCATCAGTGTTGAATGTTTACTACTTGTGTAAACCCAATATACTTTAAAGATATATTTAGTTACAATGTCTTAGATGACCTAATTACAGCACAGAATATTACTATATGTATTTATCCCAAATTCTGAAACTCCAGATCTCCAGCTTCCCACTTCCCTTTTAAAGTTTTAGAATTATATCTTTGATTTATTTAAAATGGGAGGAAACTTGGACTATGGGCATTCTGTAATGAAAAATTACATTATTGTTTTACCATTGTTTTTGAAATGCAATAAAAACTCTGTATTATTAGCATACTGTACATTAAGGTTTGTTCCTTTAATCCCTTTCAAATAGTCAGAAAGAGTGGCCCTGAGAATTTTAATTTTGTTTAGATTTAGCAGTGTGTCCATTCTGACAGACCAAGTCAGACAAAGGGATGCTTGTCTCCACCATTTTGAGGGTGTACATGTGTTGATGTCCACACTATAAATTAATATCATGCATGACCACTCCCCAGAAAGGGAAAATAATCCTAAATCAATACATTTTTTAAAGTAAAATAAATTTTCTTTTTAGTCCAACAGGCAACCAGCTAAACTGAATTTATTGACCTGCCAGGTGAAGCCAAATGCTGAAGATAAGAAGTCTTTTGATCTAATATCACGTATGTAGCATCTTCAGTACCATCTTGCATTATATGGGACTTCTGAAAATGTCATTGCAAGAGGCTTTGAGCAAAACATGAGGCTAGAGCTCAAAGTTCAGGTCTGTACCCAGACACATGCAGTGCCTCACGAGTGTTCAGAGCCTCTAGTTTTGAGGATGGGTTGAATGGACAAATGAATATAGAACCTGTTCTGTGTGTATGTGTGAGATAAATGCTGTTTGTCTGTGACAAGCCATGAAATACAGCATATGTGCTGCTTTCCTGAGTTCAGAGAGATGTTTAACAGCTTAGTGCAACGTGCATAAGCTGTGTTCACCAGGAAATGGCAAAGACCTTTGACTTCATCTTGTTTTTCCTTCACTGTCTGTTCTGCTTTTTGAGTGGATGAGGAAGGCAAGGGGAACCAATTTATCTTGTTCTCTTATCCCGCTTTAGAAATATGCTTCTGTTTGTCTAAAATTGGGAGTGACTTGTCTTCTCATGATTACAGCTCCTGTGATTTCCCTTCTTCCGTTTTGGTCTTGTACAGAAGGCATTTGTATCCAGTCTGGTTTTAAAAACACTTTTAAAGTTGATGAGTCAACTTAGTATTTTCAGTCATTACATATGTAGTATTAATCAACATTCTAGATTTACAAGGACAGTTTATGAAACCTTTGAATGTGGGAGATAGTAGGCAGTTCATATCTCATCCTTTCGTTAGTAAAAAGATGTTTCTTCACCCAACTGGAGGGAAAACTTTACTATAGGAACAAATTAATTTTGCCCTTTTCTCCTACTTATGTTTCAGATTTGACTTCTGAAAGGGCAAAATTTGATCCATATGTTTATTTTTCTTTAATATTTCTAAACATAAGACTCTTGAAATTCATACATTTGGTGCAAATCAAAATTCAGACTTTCATCTTTCTCAGTTTCTTTAAAAAATTGCTTTCTAAAGCTATAAATAGAGTATTAATGTTATTGGTTAAGAGCAATTGCTCTTAAAGGCTTTAGTTGCCTAATAGGTTTCAGTACCAAGTATGTAGATATTTTAAAATTTATCATGTGCCGAATAAAAAGATGTATTTATTTATTTCAGATAACAGAACATACCACTTCCAAGCAGAAGATGAACAGGAATACGTGGCGTAAGAATGTTTACATTTTTCAAGTTTTTTTTGCCAATAGGGGTGTATAAAACAATGGCAATAGTTTTCTCAGTTACTGCACAAGTAGTGCCTACTGTCTCTTTTTTCTGCTGTTGTGAATCTGCAAATGTAAACTATCTTGTGTCACACTACAGAGCTCTTTTAAAACCTTGTAATGTTAAAACCAAAACCCAAACCAAACTAACCAAAAACCCGTTTAGATTGTGTATCCTGCCAGCACATGGTTTTTGTGCAGTTGCTTGTCATGGTATAGTATATCAGGTTGTTAGGATTCAAATGATATATTTTTAAATACTTCCTAAGCCTTCTCTGTCAACCTTGTTTTGCAGTTACTTCTTTTACTCCTGATTCTGCCTTTTCCTTTAAATTAAAAATAATAAATAGATAAAAGAACTCCATATAACACATAGAAAATATGTACAGGCAGTGCATCTTTTCTACTGTTGGCCTAGAAATAAACAGCAAAGCACATCTCTGATATTTGTGTACTTCAGAATCCAGGAACTTGCTTCATTAATACGTGTTTCCAACCAGATTGTTTCCTTTAAAACAATCTTTCTTCTTGCTGCATCAGAACTACTTCCTGAGAACCATGTACCACTGTTTTTTTCCTCCTGAACATTGCTTTCTGTGTCACCAAACGTGTGTTGTGTGTGTTGTCTAATGCTCATCACCCAACAGTTCAAGGAATAAAGTTACCAGTGAAGAGGACAGCAAGCCTGAGCCTGCAAGGCTGCCTCATTCTTTTGTTAAATATCCATATTCTAATGGAAGACTGTGTTGCTCCATGTGTATTTTAAAGGTACAGGGAATGTTTGTAGGGTATTTCACTTGTTTGGTAGTGTTGGGAGGCAGTGGCATTGACAGCTCAGCCTTGGGAGGTATGGGTGAAATGAGAGGGCTGGAGGATTCTTTGTGCATCTATTTTCTTCCAGTCTTCCACAGCTTTATATTGGCTCTGAGAGTACAAAGCTGACTTGCTAGTCATGTTTGCTGCATTCATCCTGGAACTTAATTATTCCAGTAATTTTCTCAGTCAAGAAAAAAATACTGTTATTTCTGATGAGCCATAAGTTTTTGGGACTCTGCCCTGCATTAACTTTTACTATATTAGTTGTTTTAAGAAGTTATTTGTTTGGGGTTTTTTTGTCTTAACACATGAGCACGGTAGGCGGAGAATGCATTAGTAATATCCTTCTTCTGGTTGGCACTTCAGTAAATTCAGTTTAGTGGGCTGCCTCTTGGACTGTTTTGTAATTCCAGGCTGGTTTTATTTCCCATTAGAAGCACTGAACTCTCATTTATCACTCTAAAGTCCAGTGGCTGAGAAAATTACTTGTACTGGAATACAGAATCCTAGATATCCCAAGTTGGAAGGGACCCTTAAGGATCACTGAATCCATCTCCCTGCTCCTTGCAGGACTGCTACAACTAAACCACGTGACTAAGAGTGTTATCCAGATGCTCCTTAAACACCACCAGGCTTGATGCCCTGGCCACTTCCCTGGGGAAACCTGTTCCAGTGACCAACCACCCATTCAGTGAAGAACCTTCTACCATTTGAACTTCCCCTGATGCAGCTTCATTCCATTTCCTCATGTCCTATCACTGGTCACAAGAGAGAGGAGATCAGCACTTCCCCTTCTGCTTTAGTTTTAGTGCTGCCTCTCTTCTGTCTTTTTTACTTCATACACCAATTGAAAAAGAAATGCATAAATAGATTTTTAAATCACTTTACAGACTCACATCTACATAGAGAAAAAAGCAAGGTGCATTCCTTTATATTTTAGTTTAACTGACCCTGCATACATTTTCCTAGTTATCATTTTACAGTTTCTATAAATAGCTCCTCAAACTACTTAAAAATAAAAATAATCAATATTAATTAAAAAAAGCAGATAGTTTAAAATAAAAGCCACTGAAGCCTACATTCTTATAGGTTTATTACTGTTTCCCCTTAAACACTTCCTTCAGTCCAGTGTAATTCTTGATTTTTATGCAGGCAGCTGTCTAAATAGATTGACAGTCCTTAAATTCCCAGTAGATTATTGGTTTGTCTAGTAGATAAAATACAGTGTATTTGGGAGAGGGGGTGCGTGGGCAGTCTGTTTACGTATGTGCATATATAATATATTTTTATGTGTAGATTATAAGAAACATAACCAGATTTATTTTTTTTAACTTAGAGAATAATAGTTGCTTTCGATGTTTTTGTAACTGTGGATAGGGACAAACATAATCCAGACATGACCTTTTAGTTCTTTTCTATCCTCTTTTTGAAGGTCAAGAGTATCCATATCTACAGGAAACACCTGGATTATAAACAAAGCTAGATTCAGAAATTTTTCTATGAAGAAACACAGATCTAACTTCAGTCTAGGTTTTAGCAACAGTCCTCAGGCACTTTTTACTTTGGAAAGATTGAATTGAAAGGTCTTGATACTATCTGTTGCTTCTTCCATATGAAAAGGGTTATTTCTGAATATTTGAAAGATACTATGCTCTTCTTGTTCTGTTTATGCATTTACCTGGAAAGAACAATATTGCAATAGTGCTTGTCAGAAGAGACAGATAAACTTTTGTTGCAGACCAAAAAACCCCATGGTTGCTATTCTTGGGGGAGGAGGGATTTTTATTGGCTTGAAAATACTGAAGGAAAATAAGAGGAATCTGAGTGATAGTCTGGTCCATCCAAGATAACAAATTCCTTCTGTTTTCTGAAGGCACCCATGATGGCAGATTTTTGTTTACCGTTGTGACTTTCTTCCATACCAGCAATCTCCAGCAAACAAAATGCCTTGAAGGATCATAAGAAACTTCTGAGATTCAGAAAAACAAGGTTAATTGACAATTGGACAACTTCTTTTATTGTCTTAGGTAGAATGGAATCGTGGAATTGTTTAGGTTGGAAAAAGCCTTTAATATTGAGTCCAACCATTAATCAAGCACTGCCAAGCCCACAACTAAAACATGTCCCCAAGTGCCACATCTGCACACCTTTCAAATACCTCTGGGGATGGTGGCCCAACCACTTTCTTAGGCAGCCTGTTCCAGTACTTGGCAACCCGTTTTGTGAAGAAATTTTTCCTAATATCCAATTTTAACCTCCCCTGACACAACTTGAGGCCTTTTCCTCTTGTCCTAAAACAAGAAGACAAATAAATTTAGTAAGACTTTTAAAATTATTTGAGAGAACAGTACAAAGTATTACCGGAAGCTTTTTGACTGTTAGTTTGGCACTGGCAGTGTTGTGAGATAAAGCAAACACATTTTCTTTATTAAGGAAGAAAAAAAAGACTAATACAGATAAGATAAAGAGGAAGAAGAGCAGTCAGAAGGCAGTATTATAAACTATTGACATTGAATTAACATACTATATTTACTGATTTGATTTGTTTATTTTTGAGTGCACAGCCTGGCCTGAAGGCCTGGTGACCAACTGGGCACTTCTTGTATAAGTAGCACCAGTCATTCAGAGTGTGCCTGTCCCTGTGCTGGTGCTGCCTGGGCCGTGTCTGGGAAGAGCTGACACTGCAGTGCCCCTTGCTCTGACCCACAGGTGACACCAGTGACAGGCAGCCTTGAAGAGCAGGTTCTTTCTACCTGAGCAAATTCAACCCAAATAAATCGTTGCTCTGACAGTTTAGGTGCTCATAATAAGGAAATCTATATCAAACTAACAGCTGGCTCAGTTGTGTTGTATTTATTTTAATTACATCTGATAATTTTTAATGGTTACTGCGTAGCTGAGTTTTGTTTAAATTCTGCCTTTTTAACAAACTAATCAAATTGTAGCCCTGAAAGAAATTGTCAACAAATGTCAGAATAAATGTTATCTGTCTGAGTTTAATTATTATTTTACTCTGTGTGTTTAACCAAACATTGCTATAATAACAGACAAGCAAGACACTGCTGCCTCTTTTTTGATAGCATTGGATTTCATCTGAAAAATTGCAGAATAATGCCATCTAGTGTGGGCTCCTCTCATGTAAGAAGAGATGTAAATTTAATTGTTTTCAACATGCAAACTATGGAGCAAATTTTTGTTCAAGACTTTATATTTCTCTTTTGTTTCTGAGGTTGATTTTTCAATATTTTTAAAGCATTTTCTTTTAAGCACAAGTTCCCAGATTATTTTGTGTGCAGAAAAATTTAAAAGACATAGATGCATGAAGTGTATAATGTACAGCCATTTTAGCACATTTCAGAACACTGATGATTTCAGACAATCTGGATATTGTAAATATGAAATGCATTGAGGACTCTGCCAATTTAAAATATTTATGTGTAAAAAAGGATATTTGCAGTGGATCTAAAAACATCTAAAATCAGTACACCTGAGAGAATTTCTTTTTAACAAGTTTTTTTTCTAAATTAGCAACACTGCGTCTGCAATGTGCTTATCCTTAGTGTAACTGCTTTCCCTCTTTATTTCCACCTGTAGCGTCGAAGCCACTGGGAAGGGGTTTTGTTTGGTTTTAATTAAAACATTGTTGTGTAAACAAAAACTGTAAACAAGTGGTTGGGAGGGGCAGGGGAACTGGTGCCTGAAATATCATTAAAGAGTCTTGATTTGTTGCAGTCAAGAGCTGCTCCTAAAATTTTGTGTTGGCTATTGATATGGTTACTCTCCTGTCGTCCTCTCTTCCTTACTCTGTTGGTTGCCATGGCAATTAATTTGGGCATTACAGTCTGACTCTGATTAGTGCACGGAGACCTGCATTTTATAAGGCAACTGGGCATCAACATATTCACAGGGGTGCTTGCTGTTGCCTCTGTGAGGAGAAAGATGCACAGTGGAGAAAGTAGGGGTTATAATTTTCTCTTTTAATAACAGGATAGACTTCAGGAAGATTTTGGGCACCTTTTAAAGTGGTTAAATTTACAGGAGCTTTAATTGCCCCTTTTCTCTTCCACAGCTTCTGCCTACTTGAGAAACTTGAACTGTACTGCTTTGGCTTTAAAATTGTTCACCAAAGGGATGTTATAATTAAAACTATTTGTCTCTTCTCATTCTTACTTACCTTTTCTCAAATCTTTCCTTTTTGTCTCTCACTTTTTCTCTCTTCAGTCTCTCCCACAATAGAGTCCTTCCCTATAGTCCCATTAATATTTTGTTCCTGGCAAGCTTTCTACAGTTTATAGATTAACTTGTATTTGCAAATGCAGATCTTCATTAAGGTCTTTATCTTGTGCTAGATGGATATCAGTATTGACTAACAGCAAAGAAGAAGCATTAAATATGGCATTCCGTGGAGAGCAGAGCACAGGGGAAAACAGTTTAGAGGATCTGACAAAAGCCATTATTGATGACATACAGAGATTACCCGGAAATGAAGTCTGTTGTGATTGTGGCTCACCAGGTATCTCAATTTGTTCATGTCATCACCATCTTGTTGGGAGCTAAGTAATTTCTTTAAAGAAGTGTTTGTAGAGTGCAAACTAATTTTCTAAGTGATGTGTTTCTCAGTCTTCAGCCTGTTTTTAAAAGAAGAAATATGACTTTCCTACGTTAGTTCCGTTTAATTCACTAAAATATTTTTGTGTGTTGTCTGTGCTTACTTCCAGCAGTTCAAGCCCCTCTGGAGTTTGAACTGTTCTTGTTGCACTGTGTCTAGATGCTTGTTGCACTTGAATGGAAGTTGCTTGGCATCACTGATCCTGTGCATGCTACTAAGTAGAAGTGAGTAATATTTAGACAATGATTGTGGAAAAATTGACCTAGCTAGGATCTTACTCTGAGGTTTATCTTGGCATGAGACTACTGGAATTGCAGTATGAGAACTATTCAGAGCTGGAATAAGTAGTCTTGTACAAAGAATGAAACCCAGAGTTGAAATCCTCCAAGATAATATCTTCAGAAGTACAGAGCTACAGGTCAGTTAAGTGTCGCTTAGAGCTTGAGTGGAGGCAGCTTGACCCAGCACAGTTGAATTGGTTTGGTAGCTGGCAACTGTTGCAGCTTTCTCATCTAAAGAGACACTTCAAGAAGGTGACGCTTATTTGGAACTGAGTAGATTATGTATCTTGCAGATGCTTGCTCATCCAAATAAGAAATAGCAAGATAAAAATACAAACTGGGATATAACTATGTCAAATCCTGGAATCAGTTCATTCAATTATTTCATTATGTAAAGCTACAGAAACTTCAGACTACAGTTCTCATTCATCTTTTAATTTATAGTGAAGTTTTAGTCTTCACTCCTGCACCTCAGCTTGCTGCTTTAAAACTCTTGACCTAATGCTTCAGCGCTTACTATTTAAGGTCAAGGAAGAGATTAATTTGAAGACGTGTGTGTACAAAGTGTGTCTGGAGCTTTTTCTTTTCCTTAAAAACTGGTCATGCTTCTTATGTAGCATTCATAGTGTAAGAACTATTCTAATATTACATGCAGATCTCCTCCATGACAGCAATTTTTATTTATTTTTTATTTATTTTTGTTCCTGGACTAGCTAGCATTCCTTAAATTTTCTACAACATACTGCTGTTTTACATACTGGAAAATGATATGGTCAGTCTTTTATAAAGGACTATTTAAAGTTTAAGAAGTAAATTTCAAAACTTCAGAGGTTGTCAAATTTAGGAGATTTGTTCCTTTTAAAAATAGGAATTAAAAGCCTTATGTTATTTGTACAGGAAATAAATCCTAAATGTATTGAAATACATTCATTCAGTATGACTTTATAAGTCTAAATTCAGTGCCTTTGGGACTGTCTCTAAATCTGAAAAACTTAAGTCCGTTGGTAGCAATTTGTGGTTAAATTTGCACTGCAGTTTGGAGAAAAAAACCTAAGAATATTCCATACATTTACATTCTTTAAAACATTAAATGGGGAATCATTTCAGAATACATTGGGATTCCTTACCACCACTGAAAACCTTTTCTTGTACTTCGATTAAATACATTGTTTTTCAATTCCTCAGATCCAACATGGCTATCAACTAATTTGGGCATTTTAACCTGCATTGAGTGTTCTGGAATACACAGAGAAATGGGTGTCCATATTTCTCGAATCCAGTCTTTGGAATTAGACAAATTAGGAACATCTGAACTCTTGGTAAGTTTCTTTAATTTGGATGATTTTTGCTGATTTATTTTTTTTAGACAATTGATAACATATATATAGGAAGCATTGAGATATATAATTTACAGTTAATTTTTTTCAAGGAATGTGTTTTTGCAGAACACCTCCTTCATATTTTGTATGTATTTTATAGGAGCATACTTATATATTGTATAATATTATTTATTATTGATAGTTTTGGTGATTTCTCACTTCTCATGTTCATTTCCTGGGGTTTTGCAGAATGAATATTGACATCTGTTGTGATTAGTGCCATCAGAATTTTGTCTCTCTATAGCTGATCTTGACCCTAAATCAAGGCAGTCTAAAATTTCATGCAATTAAAAAAAAAGGAAAGCTAATTTAACTTGGCAAGTGAGAATGACTATTGCTAATTTTGACAGAAAAATGTTGGATTAATCTTTTAATTTGATGGAAGAAACCCTATAATATTAAAGTTATGAAAGGAATTTGATGCGAGACTACTAGAAAAAAAAAAAAAAGAAAAGATATAGAGAAAGAAAAAAGAAACAACTGTAGCAGGTTTATCTCTCCCGAGCTGTGTTTGGCCTGAGAGAAGATACTTGTTATAGAAATTTCGATTGGGGAAATTGAGAGAAGATAGAAGGCAGTTCTGGATTTGGGTATAGGTTCAACATTAGCACTAGCTCTCTCTTTGAAATACTGAGTTGTTTGCAAAGTTACTATTAATATAAATCAAATTTTGCTAAGCATGACCTTCAATAGGTCTGAGCTTCTTTCCAAAAGTAGCTTCCTGATCAGTGTACCAGCACCATTTCAATGTTCATGCTACTGATTCCTCATTCTCATTTTGGGTTATGCATTGAAGGCAGACTGACTTGAAATGCAATTAGCTGTGACTATGAAGTCTATTATACAAGTTCTGAGATGATAGAATTTACACTTAAAATTTTGTTTATTTGCTCTATATTTACATGCAATCACTGTGCTTTCATTTTGCAGTCCTGCATATTCCGTCTTTTATTAGTAGTGTGGAAAAGGCACATTAATAGTCCATTTTTTAGATTGCTGTTAGACCCCAAAAGCCCTCACTGTCATTTGTTCTTTTTCTTATTTCAGCTGGCCAAGAATGTAGGAAATACTAGTTTTAATGATATTATGGAAGGGAATTTACCTAGTCCTTCACCTAAACCCAGTCCATCAAGTGATATGTAAGTCTTTAATCTCTAAAATCTTTAACATTAAGTTTACCATGGAATATATATTTGATGTAAAGTGTTTTAAACAGTAACCAAGCTAGAGGAAGGCTAGAATGGCAGAATAGTGGGGATTTTTACTCCAACTGTGGAGTTTCTTAGAAGTTATGTAGCCACATTTTATCTACCTCAGCTTCTCAGTGTAGAAAAATTTTAAGTTTGGGTTTCAAGGTTCATTATTTAAAATCCTGAATGGTTTTGAGTTTTATAGAATCCCTTCAGGTAATAAACACAGTTGGACTAAATGACACCAGCTGTGTTTTTACTTTGGTCTTAGTCCCCAGAGTCAGAGTGATTTTCATATATAACAAGAAGAGAGGATAAATTTGACAATGTACTTACTGTATTTTGCACTTTTTTGCAAGAAAGACATGAAGTATAACAATAAATAACACACTTTTTATCAGATAGTTTTCCCCTTCCCTTGTCATCTCCTGAGTTAGACAAGGTGATTGTAAATTAAAATCGTTGACCCATTTTCTTTAAAATTTCTAAAGCAAGCTCTATTTTCACACCCCACAGGACTGCACGTAAAGAATTTATCACTGCTAAATATGTAGATCATAAGTTCTCTAGGAAGACTTGTGCATCTGCAGCAGCTAAACTGAGTGAATTACTTGAGGCTGTCAAATCCAGGGATTTACTTGCACTAATTCAAGTCTATGCAGAGGGGGTAGAGCTAATGGAGCCACTGTTGGAGCCTGGACAGGTAAGCTTATCAGGTAAACAAAGAATATTTTAAATAATGTGTATTTGTAAAGTGCCCAGGACCTGGGTCTGCTGCCTTTTGATGCTAAAACAAGCAAAATAACAGATGAAAATGGTGGGGTTTTATTTCTTTTCCTTAACGTGGTATCCTTGTGGAGAGGGAAAAGAACACTATCTGTTGTCAGCAGTTGGTCTAAAGGAGTGTGAAATGCAATATGCTGTTCTTGCTGCAACTTTAATATGTTGGAAAGCACCTGTTCTGCAATGTGTCTCGTTTAGGAAAAGGCCCAGAGAAAGGAGACTTGACTTGATAGTGCAGAGTCACCTGATATGACAGACAATATCATACCTGCTTTTAAAATAGTTGCTGAAGGAAAATATTATTGACTGTCTGCAAGTCTCTATTTACTGTGGATGAGGAAAGAATAAATCTGATACCCCCACAGCTTCTGATGAAACATTTACAGAAGTACAGAGTCTTTGAACCAGGAGGAGATTTTTTTTTTTTCGAACAAAGTTCTGAATACTTGATCTTCCTTCTGAAGTCAGTAACAGGTTTTTGGGTTTTTTTGAAAAATCAGTCCTAGTTGACCTCAATTCTCCATGGAGAAATGCTGCTTATGAGCAAAATAACATGGTTTTATAGATAATCAATGCTGTGTAACCACTTGCTCAGCAATGTTTTCTCCCATCACTTTTAAACCCAACTTGGAGAGATGTCACAGAATGTTTTCAGCGAGTTGTGTGAAAATAGCTAAGATGGCAAAGGACACAGTATGAAGTGTCTGTATGAAGTGAAGGGGATAAGTTCAATATAGTCTCAGCACTTGAGTTATCACAGAGTGCTTATCATGGAAACACATGACAAATTCTCTCACTGCAGGGTAAGCTTTTTGTATTTGTCATCCACAGCAGTTAGCACAGAACTAGCTCCTTGGTGCTTCTCAGCTGTTACAGGCAGTGGTACTTAGAAAGGTATGAGCACCAAGTGAAATGTAGTCTGCAGTTAGGACATTTACAGCAGCATTCTCCACTGTAAATTCTCTGATGTTTAATAAAGTAATATCTTTTTTCTAAATTGGACTTTAATTCTAAGTATACATACTGTAATATGCTTTTTTAAAATGTCCTTTATGATCAATAGGAGTTAAAGAAATCTGGATCTAGATTAACTTCTCTTGCAGCTTTTAAATGGAATTAAACAGCTTTTCTATCTAAATGCATTAATGCATATGATATATATATATATAGAAAATAAAGTATAACTCAGTTCAAGTCAACAAGGAGACCCTGCATCTGGAGGAAACCACCCATGCACCAGTATATGCTGAGACCCACCCAGCTTGGTCTCTGACGACCTGGGTGTCCTGGTGGACACCAGGCTGAGCATGAACCAGCAGTGGTATTTATTCTAGGCAGCACTGAAACATTGCCAGCAGGTCGAGGGCAGTGATCCTTCCCTTTACTCAGCACTGATGAGGCCACAGCTGGAATGCTGTATCCAGCTCTGGGCTCCCCAGAACAGGAGAGACTTGGACATACTGGAGAGAGTGCAATGAAGGACCACAAACGTGAGAGTTTGGAGCACCCCCTCACCTGAGGAAAGGCTGAGGGGAGGCTTCAGGTCAGAGAAGGCTCAGGGGGATCTCAGCATTGTGTGTAAACACCTGAAGGGAGGGTGCAAAGAAGGCAGATCCAGGCTCTTTTCAGGGGTGCCCAGTGACAGGACCAGAGCCAATGGGCACAGACCGGAGCACAGGAGGTTCCTCTGAACATCAGGAAACATTTTCTTATTGTGAAAATGACCAAGCACTAGCACAGGTTACCCAGGGAGTTTATGGGGTCTCTGTTCTGGACATGGTTCTGGGAAACTGGTCCTAGGTGGCCCTGCTTAGGAGAGAGGTTGCAATAGATGATCTTCACAGGTCCTTTCCAATTTCAACTGTTCTACAAGTCTGTAAGAGATTTAATGTATGTGGGACTGATTTTTGTGGTGTTTTTTTCCCCTGGTTTTGTAGGAAATAGTATTGTGGCTGTGCTTGGTGCTCACTAGGGTGTCATAAAGCAACAAGTACTGTAAACTCACTCAGTATTCCTGACAGGATCCCTTTTAGTTACTAGTAGCTAAAATAGTTAAAGACTTCTCAGGGTCGTTCCATCCAACAGGGAAAAGGGAAAACTGGGTTTGAGAAAGCTGTGATCTCAGAAAGTATGATGGCATTTCCTTTGAAGCACATGGTGTCTTTTAGAGATAAGAAAGGCAACAACCATTTTCACTGTAATTTCCTAATAGTATTTTTCTGTTGAAAGATTTGTAAAAGAGTGAATGACATGTATCTTGTAAGGTCTGATATTACAAGCTTTCCAGAAGTAAGACACAGAAATCTAACTCCTGTTTACATGTGTTTAGGAGCCAGGTGAAACAGCACTTCATTTAGCAGTCCGGACTGCTGACCAAACCTCTCTCCATCTGGTTGACTTCCTTGTACAAAACTGGTATGGATTGCTCATTTATCATTAAATTGTGCATGAAAAATATAAAGGTTCAGAGCTATCCTGGCAGTGCCTTGGATGGTGTTTGCTCATCACTTGTAATCTTTCTCCTTAGATACGTTCCAAAAGAGCATAATTTAGCACCTTCGAGTTGACCTTTGCGCTCCTAATGAGGAGAGAGAGAGAAGGATGTGTAGATTAAAAACATGGAAAGCAGTTACATAAAAATAGGATGAAAGGAAAAACTCTGCAGAGCACAAGAAAGCATTGATTTAGAGCACATGACAATATGAAGCAATGCAAACAAATAGTTTAGGTAGAGGAGGGGTGGCTAGTAAATGTGCCAAATACAGGACACATGAAAAGAAATTGTAAGAGTAGAAAACAAGGATCTTTCTCAGAAAATTATGAACAGACTATAGATAGACTTTGAAAAAGGTGTTCCAATATTTAATAAACTGTATTAAAGCTATTGAGAGCATTAACTTCTTAATTAGTAATTTTCAACATCTAGTTTATTCACTGAGATATTCTTTGTTGTGAAGGGATGTGTTCATAGAAGTAAAAAAACCCTAATGAAAAGTGCGAGTCTGATTATAGTAGAATGTTATTGAAGTAACAAATAAAAAATAAACTACTAATATTTGCAAACTGTTTGAGACTGTAATTTAAGAAATGTTTTAGAAGCCCAAATTATTATTTTGAGCATTATTAAAGAATTTTTTATTTTGGATGATTACTTATAATTATTTTGTTTAATTATGAAGCTTCACAGTTTCTTCAGACAACTGTAATCTCGTATGTGTTTCTGTCTGCTGTCTATATTTTTGTCTCAGTCTCAAGTTTAAGAGCACTTTTACAACCCTGTGGACTCTGCACTTATTGTTCAGTATGGGTAACACTGGGAAAAGCTGTCACCTCCTGAGCTTTGCTTTGCCGTTTTATAAATGTATTATATGGATCCCAAAATGGCAGTGACATTTTTGGAGAAACCTGGTTTTAGAACTTGAAAATTGAAGGAAGTACAGTTTTTAAAAAGCCCTGTGAACCTCCTTTCACAGCTGGTTTTTCCCTAACTCAGTGTATATCCTAATATTGTTCATTCTCACGGTCACCTTTTTCATATTTCCTTGATTGCATAGGACTTATTGACCTATTTTAACTGTTTCAGGATGATTTTTCAGATATTTTTATTGGGCTAATTTAGCATGTTTGAAAAAAGAAATTCCAATAAAGTGGCAGGTGGAAAACAACTGGAATGGCCTTACAGAGGATTAGGCTGGAATATTTGAGTTTCACTTCGTTAATTTTTTAAATTAACATTTGTAGATTCACAGTTCTTTTCAATCACAGCTCAGGTATTTCCAGTGTCCTTGGAACTATTTTTCATAGTCTTTGAAAGTCATGTTTAATTTAAAAATATTTTTTCTCCTACTTCATATTTGTGCCTGTAAAGATCCTAATAATTTATTATTTACAGGCATGCTAAATCTGAAGTGAATAGTACAGCTACTATACTTGTCTTGATTGTTTTTTCTTTTGTGTTTAGTGGAAACCTGGACAAACAAACAGCATTGGGTAATACAGTTCTACACTACTGCAGTATGTATAACAAGCCTGAGTGTTTGAAATTGCTTTTGAGGGGAAAGCCAACTATTGATTTAGGTAAGTTCATTATTTAAAACTAGGAAATAAAAATTTCCTAAAATTTTTTTCCATTACTTTAACCACCTTTATTTATGTCCCTGTGGTAAGTAAGCTTTTAAAACAAAATTGTGTCAAAAGGGTGAGGACCTTATCACCAACAAGCCTAAAAAGAAACATTCAGTTAAGAAATGAAACTTAAATTCTTACAGTGTGACAGAGGTTTCTAATACAAAATACTAAGGGTAAACTCTAATTTTTCTGCAGAGCTCTATTTCTGACCCATTGTAAATTGCCTGGAATTTAGGTTTATTGTTTGTATTGTAAAATTAATCTAGAACTTGTATGTTATAATGCTTCAAGTGGCTGCTCATGTTAATTCCACTCTTCTATGTGTGTGGGTTTTGTGTATACAACGGTTAATTCTTCTGTTAACATCAATGACAGCTGGCACTGTGGTTTTACCCAGCACGTCCCAGCCACCACTGTTGCTGTTTAGGGAAGGGATCAGCTTTCTTAGCTGCCTTTCTGCTTCTCTTTGCCATTTGCATTTGTGAGACAGGTATAACACTTGCTGTGCCTGTATTAGTCCATTTTTTATCATGGCTTACCAAAAGTTTAGTTAGAAAAAGAATCTCTGTTTGCTCACACAGGATAATCTCCCATTTTCTACTTGCTCTCCTTTCCCTACCATATTTTGTGAGTTAAGAAGGCATTCCATGAATCCAGCTTGTTAGGCTCAGGATTTAAGTGTCATCAGCATGTCTATAAAACATTTGCATTCAGTCAGTTACTGGTGTAGAAGAAAAGTTTTTTCAACAGTTGATGCAAACTGGGGAGTATAAAATTTGGTTTCTCCCTTTTTCTTCATCGTTATCATTTTCCTCCACTTCCTGGTAAAAAACTGTTGCATAGCTTAGTGTCAGAAGTCTTTGGTTTCCTTGGCCTTCTTATACATCCTTAGAATATGTTTCAATATTGTCATAGGTCAAAGAATGTAATGTGACCTTTTTTTGGTAGTTATAATGAGAAAGCTATCTGAACAAGTCAAAGCAAGTTTATTGGTCCTTCTATTAAACGCTCTCCTACGTAGGTGCCAGAAGAGTGTTCACACTTTTCTGGTGTTTTGTTTTTTGGGGGGAGAGAGGGGGAGAGGGTGTTGTGTTCTTTGTGTTGTTTTTTTGAACTGTATATTGTCTTTAGACCTTAAAACATCAGGTTTATACTCAAGAGCTGAATGTTTGGAATTTATGTAGTCCCTTAAGCTGTCTGTGTGTTAACTTCACTCAGGAAGTACTGTATTTTCATTCCTTTTCATATTAAACCCATGAACCATTTCAGAGAGATCTTTCCATAAGGAAATTCTTCTTCTAGGGATCTTAATTCTTTCAAAGTCATAGGCCTTTCTAGATGACTGTTTTGTATTTTCTAGGATTCCTGACTGGAATTCTCTGTGTAATATTTCACATAGACATATGTGCTTATGAGACCTCAGTCTGACTGTTTTCAGTTCCTGATCACAGAAATGCTTTACAGTTTGGATGTGCTGTAGACCACTCCTTGTTCCAACTCCATGGCATTTGGTGATGGGCATTTTACCTAAGTTTATCCACATAAGATTCAAACGTGGGGGTTACTTTTGATTCTTGAGACTTCCTACTGAGCATCTAGCAAGGATTCCATTAGATGCTGTACCAGAGGACCTTCTAGAGAGCTCAGATATTGCTTTCTTTCCGATTGGATGTTACTTTAAATTGTAAACCATTTTATAGCCTTTATAAAAACAAATTAGCTAGAAAGTTTTAAATTTATTCTTGTTCAAATGTCTTCAAATTGAGGCTTCAAACCTCTAAATATTAATGAAAGTAAAATGTGCTTGGATCAACATTTACTTTTTTTTTTTTTAAATCTTAGAATAGTTTTCTTTTTTGAGCCATTTTACCCTCGGTACTTGCTTTTCCTGATTATTCATGTAAGAGTTTTATTGGCAAAGGTGTTAAATGGAGGTTGAAATGACCAAATTTCTTTATATTTTCTGCTAGGATGGTTAGGAGGGATCTGGGAACTGTCCCAGCAGATGCTGCTGTTCAGAAAGAACCTGGTGATACATGAAATGCATGAGCACTTAGAATGGAATCTTAAAGAGCTGCAGCTGCTATAGAGTAAATAGATATTTTTGATCACTTTTAGAAGTTACTGTGCTACAAGTAGTGAAAGTTAATTAATTGTTTCTTTAGACATCTCAAAGAATTACTCTTTTTTGTGTTATTAATTTTGTAGTAAACCAAGCTGGAGAGACAGCTCTGGACACAGCAAAAAGAGCGAAAGCTGTCCAGTGTGAGGAACTGGTAAGAACAGGGCTGTGGGGGGAAAGGCAAGGGGAATGTTTACTGCTTTAAAAATGTGATCTACTTAATATATAATTACCACTATATCTCAGATGTGGTATTGCTGCCAGCTGGCTGTGTGCTGATCTGAAGGCCCTACCATAGGTGAATATTTAAAACACAACAGTAATTTTCTTTGTAACACTTCAAGTGAAAAAATCTTACTTCTGTTGGCAGTACTAGTTATTTTCACCAAGATATTTGAAGACCTTAAACACTGGAGGGTTACATATACCAATAAATAAATCATTCAAGGACATTTGACGTCATCACCTCAGAAGTTCTTTTTAAAGACTTTAATAACAGAAGTACAAAACAATCCTCTGTAATATTACATCTGTCAAGACCTTTTAGGTCTGGATCTTTGTCTGTTCCTGCTTTGGCTTTTTGTATTTAATGGGACAAGTAGTTTAGAGATGGTGAAAGTCTTCTTACAAAGAGGATTGAAACAACTTAAAATTAAACCTGCTTAATGGAGAAAGAAGCAAAAGTGTAATGTCTGCAAGTTTGTATGTCAAAAAATGTAGAACACCAGCTTCTATGGGACCTTGTCCCTCTACTGAACGTGATCAGAGCAAAAACCTTCTGGAATTTTGAGAACATATGAGGGATGTTAACAGATGCCTCTAGAGAAAATTATTGGTGTTCAAGAAATAAATGTGTTAAGAATTTTCCCATGTACTCCTCTGAAGCAGTTAGCCAGGAATAAGGATTCTACATCAAACCAGCAAGCTTGTTTGTTCGTGGCTCTCTGAGGTACCACTAGCATGCGTTAAGTAGGCAAGTGAATTTAATTACTACCAATGCATTAAAAAGTCCAAATAGTGTGGCAGTTACACATGCTAGACAAAACCAGGAGAATTTATGAAACAGTCGTCACTTGCTGCTTAATTCTGTTTCCTTTTTTTCCTCATTTTGATGATCCGAGGATATCTACTTTAGCTCCATAGCTAGTAATTTTAATACCTTTCCTTTGACAATTGAAAGTTCTTGTCATGAATTAATCATTGCATAATTAAGACATCTTGTCCTTCAGAAATCAAAATAATTTTCCGTGTTTCTGGGGATACAAGTCAACATTTTGCTATGGCTGATAAGGTGGTACTGTCACTGACTTCTCAGTTGGTGCCACGTCTGCTGTGTAAGTGCTGTTTCCAGTAGTTTGGGTATTCTGTCAACTGAAAAACAGATTGGCTTTACAGCACACAATTGGAATGGATTGCTTTTTTCTTTAGAGTATCACTTCAGTACAGTGATATCTACCCTTAATGTGGACCAACTGATTGGGTTATAGAACAAACAAAAACAAGTGGATGTTACCGTGAGCTTATCTAACAGTTAAGTGTTTCAGTTGTTGTAATCCAAATTCCATAAATACCTCACTGATTATTTCAGCTAACTCTTAGAGACCATTTATGCCTTTTCTCTTTTTTTTTTTATTTTTGAAGAGGAAAATGATTTCTGCGTTTTTTTTCGAAAGTGGCGATGAGATATGATTAAGAGTGAAAAAAAAACATGAATGAGCATATTGTTTACCACTGGCAATAACAAAGTACAAGATAAATAGCTGTGTGTTTGCATGTACTAAGCTAATTTCTGTTGCATAACTGGAGTTTTAATTGTGTAATTAAATTCAGTTTCAACTCAAGTAGGTTCATGAATACTTGCATAACAGATTGGAAATACTTTCTTTATTACATATTTTATTTCAGAAAGATGGTTAAAGGCTCTCCTGAATTGACTAGTAGACTACACTTCAACGGATGTGAAGGAATAAATAATGATGGAAAATCTAGGCCTTAGAAAGGAGAATTTATCTCCTCAGAATAACCATGAACTGCTCTTTTAGTTTTTTGCTGATCATTGAAGTAATAGTTTTTTTAATATGTTATTTGGGCTGGCAAAGTAGAGGAATTTTGTGCTTATACGTGTTGGCCTCATCCCGGAAGAGAGAGAGGCAAAATATTTAAATAAAGGTTGAATATCTTTTCTTTTGATTCGAGTACAAAGATTGTGATTTTGGAGGGACAGTAGTTGTATGCAGTAAAATTTATAAATAGATTTTGCCTGTTTTTAAAGGAGGGCTCCAGATGCATTCTTCTTTTGTGCATATACCTTGATGTCATCTGTTCAAATGCTTGTCAAACATGGCAATTTCTGCCATTTTCAAAAAAATCTTTTATTTTTGTCTTTTAACTGTTTCTCTATACCACAAATAAATGAAGGATGTTTGTGTGATTGCCTTGAAATTGTGTGGGTTTTTTAATCTGGAAAAATTATAAACCTCTAAATATTTCAGTTTATTTCTTGCCATTACAAAGCTAAGTTTGTTAACAACAAAATAACAGCAAGCATTTTAACAAGAATTTTTATTTCTTTCAGCTTTCTCAAGCCAAGGCAGGAAAGCTAAACCCACACGTGCATGTGGAGTATGAATGGAATCTTCGGCAGGACGAAATTGATGAAAGTGACGATGACTTAGATGACAAGGTGAGTGTGAATCACTGGGAGGGCTTTGCACACAAACTGTCAACATTTCAGATCCGTGGTAGTAAATGGAATTAGAGACCTACTTTAACCTTTGTTTTCTTATAGATATTTTTTTTTGGAGGGGGGTAATAGTTTTGAGGCATGTATTAAAGACTGACAAAGTGCTGTTTGAATATACTCTGTCAACCTGGTTGTTATGGACTTGAGCTTCAGAAGTTTTGCTTTGGCAAGACATATAGTATAATATAAATCAGTAAATCTAGATTACTTTGTTGTCATTTTATCCTCTTCTGAATTCCAGACTGTTAAATTTTAGCTGGAGGAAATCCAAAGCTTACATACTTATTTTTTCCATAAATTAATTAAAAACCTAGTTGTTGAATAAATAACTCTATTTTTCACAAACTGTGCTGTGCTATATATTCCTGGTTTTAAAGGCAGAAGTAATGGAAAGACAAAACTTGAGGGCATAGGATAATTGCCATCCTAGAATAAGTGAAAACTGAGGCTCAGTGTCCTACTTAAGCAAGTCAGTTAATTACTGTGTGCTCTGTTTCTGTAATAAATGCCAATACACCTCTCCTATTTTATATGAGCGCTGCAGAAAGAAATGTGGACAACTTCTCATTTTCTGTGACACTTGAGACTGAAAGATTCAGGAACTGAAATAATTTACATGTCCTCAAGGACAGTAGAGAACAAAATGCTCATCTGTGCAAGGAGCCTTGGGAGGATGAGTGATGCTGTGCTGCAGATAATAGCCTGAACCAGAGCTGCAGGGAAACAGATCGTGCTCCATATGCAGCCATTAACGTACAGCAGGCAAAAATTGATGTGTGAAATTTCTTCAAAGAGCAATTATACGCTTTTAAAAAAAGCTGTATCATGGAATATATTGCTAGTTCAGGCACCAAATGCATCTGATCTCTCAGAACTGTTTGTCTATTTTTAATGGGAATCAGTGGGGTAATAAACTTGATACTTGAGGATAATCATCTGGTCTGAGTAAAGTGTTATATGTACTGAAAATTACTCTTATATTCTAAAAATGTTATTAGTCTGATATTGGTATATTATTAGTTTGTATCTCCTGCATAAGATTAAATCTAGTTTTGTATACATGATGATTTTTTGATACTACAATCTTAATTTTCAGTTAGAAGAAAACACCTTTCAGGTTGAATTGCTGAAAAAGGGAGGAATGGGGTCTTATTTGTCCAATAAAAAAAAAATTAGGCTCATGTTCACTAAAATATGTTCTAGTATATTATTTTCCAAACATATTAACTATATTTAGTGTTTAGACAGCTGCATAATGTATTTGTTTTTCTATTCACAGCCCAGTCCTATAAAAAAGGAAAGATCTCCAAGACCGCAAAGTTTTTGTCACTCTTCAAGCATTTCTCCCCAAGACAAACTGACTCACCCTTCATTTAGCACTCCCAGAGACAAGCAAAGACTCTCCTATGGAGCTTTTACCAACCAGATCTTTGCAAGCACAGACTCACCCACCTCTCCAACTGCTGATGCTCCTCCTCTTCCTCCTAGAAATGCTGGCAAAGGTAAGTCTGTTTTCAACCTACACTTGCAAGCAGTGATTTTTCCCAGAGTTATCCTTCCTTTAATCAGGTACATTGCAGTGTTTCAAGATGTAGTGTGTTTTTCTTGTTGCATTGATGCAGTAATATGGTACAGTGGATGTTCTAAGCTTAAAAAAGGGGGGGGATATTTAGTAATTGGCTCATTTATAATCTTGCGCATGAATGGTGAAAAATAAACTAATATTCTACCAAATTAAAGTTGTTTCATTTTAAGAGACTTAGTCATGCAGCTCTAGTGGATCATGTTGGTTTGACCTAGGTATCTGTAGTCTTCAAGTTTAGAGGATATATTTATGGAGCAAAACATGTTGCTGTATTATATTTTGTGCAGATCTACTTTTTAGGACAAAGAAGCCCCTTATCTTTTCCCCCTTTTTACATATTTAGTTTAGAAACAGACAAATTGTGTTTTTACAGCAGACTTGTTAGAGAAATCTTCAGTTTTAATCAAGGCTACAGTATAGTTTATACTTCAGCAGTTATCCTGATGCTCCCTTTTGTGAACACTGTTATAACTTTATACTTCATTTCTCAACTGGTAATTAACTCCATTTAGAAAAGATACAGAGATGCCCTCATCAAAATGTGAAAGAATAAAAGGAACAGGACACAGTGTGCTGGCATCAGGTCTTTGTTTTTACATGGTTCAGATGCTGTGCTTAAGCACTACTGTTCCACCATCAAACTTTACCATGTACTCGCAACTTTCAAATGGATCCCTTGGTTCTCTTTTAAACAGGTTTGTTTCCCATTACAAGGCAAAGTGATTTTGCCAGGATTTGCATTTTTCACATGAGGTTTTTTATATGAGTTTCACTGGGGACTCAGTTGTATTCCTTGTAACTTTACTATGTTGACCTTGTTGGCATTTCAAGATTCTAACCTTTTCCTTCCTGTCCCCCATCCCTTTAACATGCTCTGTGTCACAGTCTGCTATGGATTGTCCATTGCAGACACAGTGTAGTGACTTAGATGTTCCTTCAGTCTGACCTAGGATAACTTTTTCTTGCCGTAAAGTTGCAAGACTTGGAAACTAATCACGAATCTCATTTCCTGAAGGTGATTGTCTTGTGTCTGTCTGTACACACTGCTTAGTATGTTGTCAGCTTTCAATGGATTATAACCAACATTACTTCTTTGTCATTATATTGTGAAGGTCTCATACATACTTACTTAGAAAATTGTCTCTTTCTCCAGGAAGGGGAATATTGATGTGCACATTTCATTCTGAGTATGTGTTCTAGTTTCAGAAATGTTAGGCATTTTCCTAGGTGTTCCTGCAAGTTCCTAGGTGTTCCTGGACAAGCACTGAAGCTAGAAAAGAATTGAGGCATTGAGATCTTCCATGTTTTCATGTCAAAGATTACACAAAAGAAATTCTTATTTCTAGTACAGCAAAATAATATATTATCACAAAATACAGAGAAGTATTGCCTTCTAATGTAACATTAACTGCTCCATCAGAGTGGAAAATGCCAGATTCACAGAGTGTGTCTGAGAGAGAGGTTTAATAGAACTGCTGTTACAGTAAAGTCACTGTGCTTCTCTGTTTCAAACATGCCAAAATTCTACAGTCTGTGAGTGATACTGAGTTTTTGGTTGGTATCCATTCAACAATACTGTAAAGTATTTAATCAGTTTTATGGCTTTACGTTAAATACATGCCTGTGTTATAGGAATAATTGAAGACTCAAAAGGATGGGGGAAGATACGTAGGAAAACTCGTTAGTGTGGAAAGGTTGCTCGAGATGCATCATTAGGGATGCACTTATGCTTCATTATGAACTGTGTCTCACCTTGTTATCTCCCCCTTTCCAACTCCCAAATAGATTGTTTAAAAGAAAAAGAAGCAGAGATTTTCCACTACCATAGACACTTGTGACACATCTGAATTTTGAAACAGTCAGATTTAATTTTGTTTCTGTAGGAAAAAAAAATCCTCTAGAATTTATCTGCTCTTTTGAGATTAGTAATAATAGAGTATATCCCTTACATCACAGTTTAACAGACAAGCTTGCTTATCAAATCTTTTTTGTTGTTGTGAAAGTTATTTTTAATATTTGAGTTAAGATTACATGAAAACAGTGTTACATTTTGCATTAAGTTCCCTAAATAGCAAGAGTAAGAAAAACATTCAATCTGTAATTAAATTTAAACTTACCTTCTGTCCCAAATGTAATCTGATCTTTGTTCCTGTGCTGCTGTGAGGCCCTGGCAGATACCATGGGACCCTGCTGGCGCATGGAGTCTGTAGGGAATGGACAGCTGAGGTCTGTATTTTAGAAGGAGGCATGGAAGATTTTAAAGTTTCATGGTTTTTATCCTTTGGGACATACAGATAAAACTGTCTTTCCAGAACCTGTTCTATATTTAAACAAAACCTCCTCCCTGTATCCCTCTGTTAGCTGGCTTCATTGGCCAGTGAAGTTCCTGGGTAGAAAGGTTCCGTGGTGTTCCTGAGGTGCCACAGGGGACAGGAAGCCATCCAGTGAACTTGTGTTGGGGAAAGAAGGTAAGTTTAAAGCAATTTGCATAAGGCACACCACTCTTGCTCATGTTTTGCAGTGGACATGCTGGTTGAAAATAATTGTAATTGTTGGAGGAGGTGATATGGGGATGTTTAAATTTCTCCATACATCATTATAATGCATGTCCAGACTTTTCAAAATACTCCTAAAAATGCTGGAATGATCATATATTTTACTTTGAACTGTGTCATTTGTGGATACATGTTACTCTCTGCTATCTCTGCTACAGGTTTAGTTTATCCTAATAGAATGAAAAGTACAGAATGAGTACAGTAGCTGCCTGAGCCAACCACTGTGTGCCTTTTGCAATAGTTTATCTAAGCTTGTTCAGATTCAACTTACTTGTGTTATCAGTCAAGTCTTTAGTCTCTAACATTCTGCAAATAATTTTTTTTATTGCTCTCTCCAGCTTACACACCTACATTATGTCTCCCGACATCTAGCAGGTCATCTGCCTGTTGTTTTACAAAAAGCTTTCAAAAAAAAGAATCAACATTTAAGTAGTTGCATGACTCGCCACATTGCACAACCTTCATTGCAAATCCAATGTGAGGGTGATGTTGCTAACTAGTTTTGGAGGAATGTTAGGCAATCTAAGCCAGGTTTCCTTTATTTTAGCTGAAAACTAATTGATTTTTTTATGGTTCTGCCTATTTCTCTCATATTGGACGAACATGGAGGTCAGGGATCAGTTCTATGTCATGATGTTAAGTTTGGATCTTCAATACCTACGAGTTTTCATATTTTGCACTCTGTCTCAGCTCTAATGTTAGGCACCTAAACCCAAAGGCTCTTCTTTTGTGGTTCCATTCCACTGCTACTGCAGACACTGTGATATCATCTACTCCTTCACTAGATCAGACTCAATTTCTAACCAAATTACCTTATTTGAATTTACTAGTAACTTCTAGAAGTTGTCTGACTGCATTGCTCACAGGATTAGGAATCTTCTTAAGTCCACTAAATTACCTTGTGCATGTACCAACATTGTTGTTTGGCTTTGGTGATTTTTCAGTCACTGGTGACCATATCAAGGCACTGCCTGGAGGGCAACCGTACAGGTCTTCATTTCTGGTTTCTTAGACTAAACAAATCAAGATTATTTCACGTTATCTGATCGAAGAGTATTTTCATTTTCCTATGATTTAAATTATCCTTTCATCACATTAGCTCTTATCCATACCTTTGCTGTTTAAAACGGCTTTCTGAAATACAAGTGGCTGGAAGTGTCGGGACAGCAGTAAAATTTGCTCTTTCTACTGGAAATACCACATCAAAACATCCTTCTTATTTTTTTCATGATTGTATCATACTGTGGCATAGCAGGCATTACGCAGTCACTACTACTATTTTCAACTGAAGACCTTAATTTATAGCACAAATGTAGTTAATCTCATTTCCATTACCTCAGCCTTTAAGATCATCTGGTTTCTTCTGTTTCTTCTGAATGCTTTTAGGATTATATACTTCTCTTAAGTATACTTAATGACTTAGTTTTTTAAATATTCTTATAAATGTGTTGCACATTTTGATTAAATAATACTGGTTATCCCACTCAAACTCTGTATTTTTTCATATCATAATAGGAATGGAAGGCTGGCTGACCACTGTTGCTTTCATGGGCTCTTCTATTTCTGAATCAACACAAAATACAACATTCTTTAATGAATTTTGTCTTTTTTTTTTTAACAGGACTTTTCTTTAGCATTAACTATAAAATGTCGTTCAAGTGCTAATGTTGCATCAATGTATATTCTTGCCTTTCTTATTCACAGAATGATCACAATAATTTTTTCTTTCGTTATGGTCTTATTTTCAATACTGAAAACATACGATCTGAAGTAAGACAAACTGAAGAAGGTTTTTAGTAATATCTGTGCAAAAAGTCACTCATGAGAAATTTAAAAATTATAATAACAACACTTATAAATGAAAATACTATTTTTAATATAAATTGCTTTCCTTTTCAGTGCCTGTTCTACCATTAACTGGAATTCTGGTTCTTCCCTCTGTCTCATTAAGTGGTAAAAAAAATTACATAAGTGGGGGTTTTACACTCTAAACCCACCATTTCTTAATTGGATGGCAACGGCTTTGCATGGTTTCACAAGTACACAAATTAGTCATTACTATACTAACTGCACAAACACTGAAGGGCAATGCACTATTAATTGCAGACCTTATCCAGTTATTCACCTTCATACAATAACTTTGAGATTATTTAATCTATTTACACATGAAAGCCTGATCCTTGTAACGTGAAAAAGGGATAAAATATGACAACAGTCAGTATTGAAAGCAATTGCTGAGGAAAAGAAAGCCCAATGGAAGCAAAATTAAAAAAAAAATTAGGTCAAAGTGGCTGTTTTTGTTGGTTTTGCTTGTGTTAGGAAAATATCCTTTATGAAATGTGAATACCTCAATTATGTGAGAAATCATGATTAAGATGTCTATGGAGAAGAAATGGATTACTTCATTGCTGCCTGGTTAAAAATCACAAAATATCTTTGATCTAGAAAAATAAGTACTCTAATTGCTTTAAAATATCTACCCTAGTCTCGTATAAAAATGCCATGTAACAATTGTTTTGAGATTTTGTTTTTACGCACACACATATATACATGTATGTGTGTATATATATAACACACACAGTTGCTGAGGCAACAGCTCTGGGCATGTCCCACGCAGGCCCAGGAGTGTTTCCTTAACCAGGAAACCTTGGGGGAGTGGGAAAGCTGGAAGGAGCCCACAGCTCACGCCACAGCAGCTGAGTGGACCTGAGTAGGGCCAGGAGCAAAGGTGACCAAGCTCAGATGCGTATGAAGAAACTCCTGTGTAGCACCAGGAACAATGCGAGTGAACAGGGCATGGTGCAGCACTTTGCATGGGAGTTTGCATGGAATGCCATGCAGGAAGGGACTGTAACTCTGCCAGCCTGGCCAGGGAGCAATGGTACCTGCCACTGAGTGATTAGTGCTCATTGGAAGAGATTTAACCTAGATTTGAAATGGATAAAACCAGGCATGCTAGAGACATTCCTGGGGGCAGCGCACCAGTGTTTGAGGGAGTGTGTTAGTGAGGTCCTTTGGTCTGCTGTCCCAGTGAAGGAGGGGACATGTGGCAGCAAAGACACGAAGCACAGAAATGCCTCGAAACAGTCACATAAGAATTAGGGCTTCTTCCCCCAGGGAGGTGGTGGGATCAATATCCCAACTGAAGTGCACCTACACCAATGCACTTGGCATGGACAACCAACAGGAGGAGCTGGAAACTGTTGTGCTGTGGGAAAACTATGGCATGGCTGTCATCATGGAAACAGGCTGGGATAAGTCACACAACTGGAGTGCTGCAGTGGTTGGCTATAAACTCTTCAGAAGGGACAGGCAAGGAAGGAGAGGCAGTGGGGTAGCACTGTAGGTTAGAGAGTGTTTTGAGTGTCTGAGCTGAATGATGGTGACAATAGAGTCAAATGTTTATAGGTAAGAATCAGGGGGAGGTCAGCAGGCAGATATCCTGGTGGGAATCTGTTACAGACCACCCAACCAGGATGAAGAAGCAGACAAGATATTCTATAAGCAGCTGGAAGAAGTCTCACAGTCGCTGGCCCTTGTTCTCATAGGGGAATTCAGCTTACCAGATGTCTCTCTAGGATGTTCCTGGAGTGTGTAGAAGTGAATTTCGTGACACAGCTGGTGAGGGAACCGCTAGGGAAGGCACCCACTGGACCTGCTGTCTGTGAACAGAGAAGGACTCGTGGGTGATGGAGACCATGTTGGGCACAGGGATCACAAATTCTTGGAGAAGTAAGGAGGAGGGTCAGCAGAACTGCTACCTTGGACCTCCAGGGGACAGATTTTGACCTCTTTAGGAGCCTGGTAGACAGAGTCCTTTGGAAACAGTCCTGAAGGGCAAAGAAGTCCAGGAAGGCTGGACATTCCTCAGGAACAAAACCCCAAAGGTGCAGGAGCAGAGACACAGTTGAGTGGTGGACCTGGCAATGTCCAACGTGATAATCTTAAAGGTCTTTTCCAGCCTGAGTGAGTTTATGATACCTTTTATTTCATAACAATTTTACAGACAGTTCATACATCATCAGATCTTTCTGTTATTTCACTAGCTGTTTCCATAACTGATTTAGATTCAAGAACTTTTCCCAAGTTTTCTTTATTCAAAGCATGAAGTGACTTTATACCTCTTTCTGAAAAGATGTTTTGAAGTTTTCCTTTATTTTTTGTTTATTTGATAGTAAGTTATTTTGTATTTTAGCCATGTAATCATTAATGTATGACTTCTATATTCATACTTATTCCTTCTGGGAGTCTAATATAGGAACAAATGCTAGGAGTCTGAAAGGATCCACAATTTTTAATACTTTAACACCTTTTCCCTGTGACTTTTGTATGCCACGTGAACTTTTAAAAGTTATGAAGTGATGTTTTTCAACTCATCTGTGATGTCTGGATATATACAAGTCAGGTGAAATATGCCCATGTAATATAATTTTAAGGGGGTTTTTTAATTCTACTAAATTTTATTTTTGTAGATAAGGTTTCTTCATTTTATTGGCAACTAGAAGTACAACTTTTACTTCATGCCTGAAGTTTTATTTTTGCAGTAAGCGCTCAATACTATTTCAGTGCATTTCCCAGCCTCTTTTCCCTTTAAGCCCGGTGTGGGTGACCCGTGACCGTGTCGGTGCAGTGCGGGCAGGAGGGCGCCAGGGGGCGGTCGGACATTCCCACTTGGAGGCATTTTGGCTGCGTGAAACTCTCCAGTGCCGCATCAGGGCAGGAGACAAACGCTTGCTCTGATGTGCCCTGTATGTTTTCGATATGCTTTAAGAATAATGTCGCTGTTAACAGTGAATATTGACTATTGCTTTCCCCCTCGTCATTCCTAGATATGCTCTGAGCTATGTAATGGTTTGTAGAACAACTTTTGGTTCATATTTCCTCAAGAGAAGAAAGAATTGATAACTTGCAGAAGTCTAAGGGATCATCAGTCAAAACGTAACATGAGAAATGTTGGTTTTGCTTTCAGAAACATCTCAATGCACAGTGTAAATTATCTTGCTTCCTTAAGCTCAAGGAAGAAATTAAAATGAGAAAGGATAAGGATGCAAACTGGGGAACAATCATTAAATTGCACTGGCATTTGACTTCTTGTCAGTTAATGGTTTTGTGAACTTGAAAGTAAATTGAGAGGAACAATTGCAAAATATATAATTTGATTTACCAAAGTAACCAATTAATTAAGCCAGGCCCAAAATACCTGCTGGGCTTATGCTTGAGATATTCTCCTGCACAGCAGAAGGCCTTCCAGGCTTGAATCTGGAAGAGAGCAGATTGAATTATTAACTCATTATGGGCAGTTCTATTAATTTTTTCTTTGCAGTTAAGAAGAAAGAGAGAGGTCACCCACTGAAAATATCTGGCAAACAGACCCATGCTTATGGGATCATTGAAGTTACTTTTGTCAGTGTTTAAAGCTTCATCTAAGGAATTTTAACAAATATTATTCTTCACTGATTTTAATACTTTTATGATATATAATAATTTGGGAAGGAGTGCAAGCTTTGATAATTTTCAGTTTACCTATAGTCAACTGTCACAAATGTTTTTAAAGAGGCAGCTCTTGTCCTGTGCACAGGGTAGGGTATATGTCGAGTAACTGAATGAAGACTTTTGTCTCAAATACTGTTCAAATAAATTAGATTTTCAAAAATAGGCTATTTGGTTCTACAAAATCTGTGACAATAGAGTTGAAGTTTCAAGTATAAATAGACTTTGCTTTTAAATTTTTATGTCAATTTTCTACCTTTATACAGACTGTGATGGCAAAGCTCTCTGATGTGCAAAACTTATTGCAAGGTCATGTCTGCAACAGGGTTAGTTGTTGGTTAGATTAAAAGAGTTAAAAAAAGGCAAAACAAAACAACAACCTAGCAGGAAAAAGAAAACAAGCCCAACAACAAACCCCTTAGAGCTGTTCTAACTTAATGTAGAACTAATTTAGATAAGTGTTACAAGTAATTTCTTTGGCTGGTAATGGCAGTTGACTTGAGCAGTTGTCCCCTCACTGTGTTTTGTGCCCTGCTCTGCCTGATTCCTTGAGCTTCTTATTAGAGACATTTTTGAAGGTCAATGGTGAAGCTGATTAGGGAAAACTCTTGTCTTTCCTCTGGGTTATTTTGTCTTTCAATCTGTATCTGTTCCCATATCCTGTGAAACAAGCGTTGTGTTGAATAATACTTGTGCCAACATTAATGCAAGGGGAAATAAAAGTGTTTAAGGGTAGGAGTGACTGCATAAGCTCTTACAAGCACTGCTACCATTAAATTTCTAATCTCAGTCTCAGAAAGGACTTCTCTGATGTTTAATTTATACCGTGTACAGCAATTTGCATTGCTCTTAGAATGCATAATTTGATTTATTTAAGCCACAGAAAAAAAGGAAAATAATTACAGAAAAGCTTCTCGAGCTTACAGCCATATTTGAAAGTGCAAGGAAAATTTGTAGATAGATTTCTATTTCCTTCCTTCCCCCCAGTTTATTAGCAGAGTTTGTATGGGTTGCTCTGGAAGAGAAAAAACTCACATAGTAGAATATCTAGAAAGCTATTTCATTCTGGTATAAATTAAAAGGAATTTTAATCCCATGTGCTAAATATTACTTAATTTTAAGGGCTTTTTTTTTTCTTTAAACAATGCCTAAAATTAGAAATCCTGGTGTGATTCTGTATTTTTTAAACATAAGTACACGTGTCATTCTATTGTCAAGTTCCTTATATTCCCACAGCTGAGATGGTCAAAAATGTGGTGAACATGTCGTTTAATCTAAACAGTGTTTTGGCATGGCTTGTCTTCTTATTTTAGTCTTTTGCTGCACTTCGCTGTGGGTCTGACTGTGAATTTTTCAGTGCTGCTTTGACGTTTATGCACATGTATTTGTAAGAAGGTTGTTTGTTATTTTGCAGGCCCACCTTCAACCCTCCCTCTAAGCACTCAAACCTCTAGTGGCAGCTCCACTCTTTCCAAGAAGAGACCACCTCCCCCACCCCCAGGACACAAAAGAACCCTCTCTGACCCACCAAGCCCACTACCTCATGGACCCCAGAATAAGGGCCCAATTCCTTGGGGTGAGTTTTGAAATGCAAAACAAAAGGGCAAGGGAAAACCTTTATGATGGATGATATATGATCTTTGGTTTCTTTTTACCTGGTGCTTGCTTTCCAATGATTTCAGCTTGATGTAACGTCAGCTCAGATAAATCAAGAGTTCTGTCCTCTGTCACTCTGACTCCCAGGCTGCTGCAGCCAAGTCTCACTTGAGAAAGCTGAAAATATTCCACGCTTCCCTGGGGCCCAATCCAACCTCCTCCACTGCTTCCCTCTCTCTGCCTTAGCTGCCCAGGCTGCCCTCACCCTGGCCCCCTCAGCTGCTGCTCTACCTCTGCCTCCTCACCCCTGATGCTGCTCTGACCAGCTCATTAATCCAGGTCGATGTAGATTTGGGACAGACGGACCTCGATGAGTCTGTGCAGGTCTCACAACTGCCAGAGGGCTTTGTGCCACATCTCTCCCATGAAATGTTCACACCTCACTGGTGGGAATGTGTTGTCTTGATATGTATTTGCCTTTTGTGATGTTGTCTGTACATACACAGAGACTGATAGGTTTGCAGCCTTCTATCTGCAGAAGTTACACAGAAACAACACTTTTAAATTTATTTTTTTATAGCAGGATACCTTTCTGACAGATGCTTTTTGGACACTATTTTCCAGACCGCTCAGATTCTTCCTCTTTTCAATAAAAATTGCTCTATGCAGTCAGCTTCTTTCTGTAGCTATAAATCTCAGGCCCATGTAATTTTCTATAATTTTAGTTTTGGTGGCAGGATTTTCATGAATCTGTAAATTTTCAAGTTGGAATCCAATGCTTACATAAGGGCGTCATCCATACACTACTTATAGCTTAGGAGTATCCTCTCTCTGTTCTAGTATAAACACACAATTACTAGCCTAAAAATAAAAGTTCTAAGCTAAACCCACCATTTTTACAGCAAATTGAGTTAAATGTGGTCAATCATGGAGTATTCATGTGTGATTGAATCTAGGATTCAATATGGAGAAAAGTACAGAGTCCAAGGAAAAGCAAAGATTTTTTTCTCAAGGAATACAAATAATGTCAATCTTTTCAGTTCTCTACTTCTTAGAGGTCTGGGATATGGAAAAAAAATGTTTCCTGTGTTCTGAAGTCCAATAGTCCTGTGCTATTTCAGAGGTAGTAAAGACGTTTTGAAGGGCTTGGACTCTAAAAATGTAAAAACTCCCAAATATTTAAGTCCAAAACAGCACCTAAAGTACCATGTACTAGAATACTGTGTAGTGTAACACTATTAGAATGAAGGTATGGTAGGATAAGATGCTAAGCCAGTGCCAACTTTTCTTTAAAATCTTTAGACAACAGATAAAGGAAAAGGAAAATATGGGAAAGGTGCAGGTGTGCAGTTGAAGATGAAGAAGCCTGTAGCAGTAGAAATACCTTGTCAGAGCAGAGCTGGAGAAGAACATGTCTTTTTCTGTCTCTTTGCTGCTCTTCAGTGCAGGCTAAACTTCAGTGGATGGAAGGGAGACCTCTTCTCCCCATGTTTCTTATCTAAGATGTGTACTTTTTTGAAAGTCCTTTTCAATTTTTAAGCAAGCATTAAATTTTGCATTTATAAAAGAGGGAGTTTCTTGTATCTGCCTTCATGTTTTTGGCTTAACAATATTGTCAGATGTTCACTGCTTTTCCTTTCAGAAGCTTTTTTCTGTGTCGTTATATTTTTTGCTATGTTGAATTTCAGCATTTGTTTTCTAATCTGTGCATTAATTGAAGTTTCAAGCAGAGCAATCCTTAGCTTATGTCTAAGCAAATTGAGTTACTATTCAAAGATGTTCTAAAAATGTCATTTAGATTATTTTGGATTTCCATAGCAACCATGAGATATTTTTCCTTGCTTTATCCATAGGATCTACATGTGACGGGTTTGCTGTTTGTTTTACCTTTGTTACTTTTTTCCCCACTTTTAAATACAAACATATTTTTAGCAAGGCTCAGCATGAGTCTTTTCTGCTGTTTCATTTAGACTTCAATGCACTAAGAATGGTATTTAGGCAAATGTGTCATTCTTTTGTATGAGAAGCATTTTGTGTTCTTGGCTCATTAAATGTCACTTTACATCTATTTCAATGACAAAATTTACTTGTGGTTGTTGAAGTTGGTTCTAAGATTAAGACATGCTGTAATAGGAGAGGCAAGGGGGAATGGCAAAGGCACTAAACCAAAGGAGTTAATATCATTATAACTTGCAATGGTGATGGCTAATGGAAGAGAAACCTTCTGCTGAAGGAGTCCAGAGCACTTGGGTTTGGATTTTGCTGCCTTTTGACAGAATTCAGTATACCCAGGATCTTTTCCTTACCAGTGGTCAGTGTGCAGGTAATGGGAACATACAGACTTAGTCATTAAATCAGTAAAGGCTGTTCTTTACATAGGATAAAATACCAATCCTTAGAAATTTAATGTTTTGTGAATAAAATCAAATTCATGGTGGTTTTAAAAAGACATGCCTCATAGCAAAAAATGTAAACATCTGTGATAAATTTATCTGATACTGGCCTGCAGTATCTCCTTCTATTCAAGGAAAATTGAAACACTATTTCAAAACAAATGCCCTACAGCAATGTCATTCAATCTTCTCTTGCCAGAAGATGTGAGCTACCAGTGGCTTGTTTTAAAATGTGTTACATGAAAGGTCACATTGTATTATTATGGTCCCTGCTACTTTTGCAGCTACAAAGTTATTAATGAAGAATGAAGTTTTACATGATCTTTTAGACATCTTGAATAGAAGAGACTTGGAGGAATACGTGTTTTTCTTTAAGTTTCACCCTCTGTTGATTATATTTCAGTTATCCTAATTATTTAGGGTTTTTTAATGGTCTTTTTTTTCACCTCAGGTAATGATTTGGGCCCACCTTCAACTAAGTCTGCAAACAAGTTTGAGGGGATGTCTCAGCAATCAAGGTAAAATCTCCACATATGAAGGCAAAGATAAAAATTTAAGTAAACATAACTAATTCGTAAATTAGAGGGGATAAAAGCCTTTCAGAGGACATAAAATCCTAGCTGTGTTTCTTCATTAGTTTTCTGCATGCCTTAGTAGCATACAAATACTGTGGCTTCATTGAGCCTCCTACGCTTTGTTCCTTGCTGTCCATACACAATCCATCCTTTGAGCGGGATGGACAGAACGACTTGTACGCGAATCTCTCTGCTGCTCCTACAGCAGTGCTCTCTGAGCTGGGGAATGCTGCCTCAGACTGCAGTCCAGTAGCACAAAAGTTTTATTTTCATGTCTCCTGGCATTTCATTTTATCTGTTTCAGTGTGAGGTCTCATGCCCGTAGCTGCAGTAGTGTCACTCTGGGTACAGGGTGGCATCATCTGTAAGAGACAGAATTCATCTCAGTCTTCCAGCTTAACTGTTTTCCAGTCTGTCAATCTTATGTGCTACCACACAGTCTGCAATAACACAAACTGCTTTTAGCTCGTAGTTCATCAGGTCTGTCCATTACAAGTGTCTTTTTCAATAGCTGGAGAAGTAAGGACAGCCATACATTCCTGTCACTTAGTGTTTGCTACTCCTCTGTCTGCACTGTGATTCCAAAGTCCTGCGGTTCAGAGCGCGGTGATTCTAACAAACCCCTGCCTCAGGCACACGACCTTGCATGACCACAAGTGTGCGGGATCAGGCTGTGACTGGAGAGAGATGTGTAACATCAAACAGGTCACAGCAGAAGATGTGCAGGTAGAATTCCTGGACACCCCCCCAGTCTGTGATCTGCCTTGTCAGGACAGGCAGGGAGCCGTTATTGGCAGCACAGCTGACTTGCCATGTTTGCTGAATCCATCCAGGTGGCACTGGCCATTCAGGGAAAAAGTGGTGATGCTCCACAGCACAAAGAGCTGGGCCTGTGCTCAACACTTGCCAGACAAGGGTAAAAGTGTGGTACTTGTACTCCATGGCATTAGATAAAGGCCAAGGTAGGAGCTGGACTTCGGTAATCTTTGTGGGTCCCTTCCAACCCAGGATATTCTATGAATCTATGGTATATTGAATCAAGAGTGAGCTTGGCTGTTCTTTCAGTTTCATGTCATGATATATTTTTGCCATTTAAAAAACAGGTGGGAAATTAAAAGTGTTTCATTATGCTCATTTTGAAATGTTGGCTGCAGAGACAAATAATACCAGAATCAAGGCTGGTGATGCAGAAGACTCTCTGCTCTGTTGAACATACTCTGGCAACTTTCTCAGACGTTTTTCTTTCCTCTTGTTTTTTTGAGTCATTATTTTAAACTAATACTGATTTTTATTTATTGTTTGATTTTTATGCCTTAAATCAACTTACTTTCTTTTCTTCCACAGTTCTTTTCTATAAAAGTGACCTATGTGTGGTTTTAAAGGAAAAAATTTGGTGGAATTTGTTGAAACTTGTTGTGCTCACATATCGTGTTTGCAAATTTGAGCCAGCCTGATGTTAATTCTGGGAAAAAAATGGGCTACAACAAAAAGCATAGATGGAAAACTTTGACAATATGCAACTATCTTAAATTTGTATGCTATTAATATAATTAACTAATTAATTAAATTACTTGCAACTGTCCTGCTTGTCTTGTTGCTCACTCCAAGTAGCTAACTCAAGTGTAACACGGGTTGACAGAGTAAAGCATGTTGTTTTACCACAGTCATCAGTATTTCCTTGGAGTATCAGAGACTTTGTTTCCTACACAGCAGCAGCAGTGTGTGTGTAATACAGTATCAGTGGGCTACAAGGCATAGACTCAGTCCTGGCAAACTTCAAACCACTGACATAAAGGACACATTATATTTTGAATGCCTCAGTGTAATTATTTTGAAGAACACATTTTCCTTAAAGTTCAGGATCTGCCCATGGAGCTACTCTTTCAGCTTCACCTATTTTCAGAGTACATTTTGCACATACCATAGTTTGTAGAATACATCTGCCCCATGGCATTGAAGCTGTGTGGGGTTTGTATGCCTTTTTCTCGGAAAAAAAACAAACAGTTAATTCTTAACAGCGCTTTGTGTTTCGGGATTGATCCACAGACAAGATAATTATATGAAAGAAGCAAAATAGATGTGGATTTTGGTTGTTTGGTTTGGGTTTTTTTAATTATGGATGTGTAGAGGGGAAAAATGAGAAATAAATATATTTTATAACAGTTGTAAGCACTAATAATTCACATCTGTTGATTTAGCACTGGGACTGCAAAGACTGCACTTGGCCCTAGAGTTCTTCCCAAACTACCTCAGAAAGGTAAGAGTTCTCTTTGTGGCTATTCTTACACTGATTATCTTTTAAATGTGGGTGGTCTTTTCAGCAAAAGTTTCATTTCTAAAATGCTGCAAACCATGAAAACTTCAGAAAACTAAAAGGATTTTGGAAGGTCGGGAAGGTTTTTATTAAACTGAAAAAAGTAGTTAGACCTATTGAGGAAAGAAAAAAAATCATGAACTAAATGAAGCCGGAAGAGACGTCAGGTCTTGTGGTCCAGTCCACAACTCGGAGTAAGGCCAAATTTTTGCCATGAGAGCTGGTTGCTCAAGGCCCTGTGCAGTCACATCTTGAGTATCTCCATGGATAACCTCTCTGGGCTTCCATTTTTCTCTTTGACCGCTCTTGTTGGTAAAGTCTTTTTTCTTCCTAATGTCTCTAAGTCCAATTTCTTTATACCCTTGGAGCAACCTGTATCCATGCCGTGTTCTGGCCATCAGGGTTGTTGTCCGAGTAACTACTTTGGAAAGAATCAGGTACTGTTACGTGCTCATGTATATATCAGTGACAAGCTTGCTGAGACCATCATTCCAGGGAATACCTTCTGGCCTTTTCTTTCAGAAATGTTTTTTTCTAGCCTCTCTTTAAACTCATACAGCAGGTTTATTTAGGGGTTTTTTGAGTTGTTGCAGCAGTTGACTACGAAGTTGAAAGTAGACCTACTTTGTAGCTCTGTCTGATACAGAATCTGTCAAATATATGTTACATCTGTATGAGTCAATGATCACCTCAAGATCAGGAAATGCTGCTTGTCCAGACTTCTGAAGCTAGATGTCTGAAATTCAGAGCGCAAATCATTTTAACAGAAAATGCAAATGTGAAATTTCAACTTCAATTACAATTATTATGACATGGTATCATCTTTTGAGGGAGACACCAATGACATGCTAAGGTGGCATTGCAAAGGAAGTCAACACTTCCTTGATTGAAAAGATATAGGTGAGAATTTAAGATGGGCCAACTCAAAGCACTTTGATAAGGGCTACTATCAGGGTTTTTCATATAATTTACTTACGTCTCAAACCTATGGGGCTGATCAGTGCGTGTACATTCACTACTACATAAGTCTAAGAGAGAGAGCCATATACAGGTATCAACATAGACATTTTCTAAAATGAGGCATCTGATAGTAACTATACAATTTCTTTCTTGGAAACAATGCAAAATTTTCTTTTTTTTTTCTTTTTTTTTTTT